>NC_091370.1:19749958-19992458 GCF_038502225.1 Cherax quadricarinatus
CTTTCTCCTATACATAAATGACCTACCAAATGCTTCGCAATTACTCAAACCCACACTATTTGCAGATGACACTACATACGTCTTCTCCCACCCGAGCCCAGTCACGCTAGCCAATACTGTAAATACCGAATTACAGAAAATATCTACCTGGATGAGGACTAACAAACTTACACTAAACATTGACAAAACCTACTTCATTCAGTTTGGTAACAGAGCTACAGATGTCCCTCTTAACATAATGATAAACGGATCACCTATCACAAAGCTAACAGAGGGAAAATTCTTAGGAATCCACCTTGATAATAGACTCAAATTTCATACACATATACAACAAATTTCTAAAAAAATTTCCAAGACTGTAGGCATACTATCGAAGATACGGTACTATGCTCCACAGTCAGCCCTCCTGGCCCTATATCACTCACTTATTTACCCCTATCTCACCTATGGAATTTGTGCATGGGGCTCAACAACAATTAACCACCTCAGACCACTAATTACCCAACAAAAGGCTGCAGTTAGAATGATAACAAATTCTCACTACAGGCAGCACACTCCACCAATATTCAATACACTAAACCTACTCACCATACAAAACATCCATACTTATTACTGCACCTATTACATACATAGAACACTTAACTCTGATATTAACCCTCCCCTCAAACATCTCCTTGCCAACCTCAACAGAACACATGACCATAACACAAGGCACAAATCACTCTTTGATGTTCCTCGTGTCCATCTCACACTATGCAAAAACTCAATGCACATAAAAGGCCCTAAAATCTGGAATTCATTACCTGTAAATATAAAAGAAACACTACCTGTTTATAAATTCAAGTTTCTTCTCAAAGATCACTTACTCACCCAAAACCAAATAAATACTGAATAACTCAACCTTATAAATTGTATATCTTAAATGTTTCTCACAATTATATCACATAAATGTTAAACCTAAAACCCAATCTAACTTTACTATTTTTTTAAATAAACTACCTAACAGAATACTCCATACGACTGAATGTACAATAATACATGCAACCATATGACCTGTCTTTGTAATACTCACTTGTACTTTATAGTAATCTGTTTACATTAATGTTTTATCACTGATTTCATCATTGCTTAGTTAATCTTAAGTTAATTTTAAGCCAGCCCGTAATGCTATGCATAGTATAAGTGGCTTTGGCATGCTGCTCTTATCTGTATTTTTTTTGTACCTCTGTATGTGTGCACAAATTGTAATAAATAAATAAATAAATAAATAAATAAATACTAGGGGGAGACTACAATCATAGTACTAGGGGGAGACGACAATCGTAGCACTAAGGGGAGAGAGCAATCATGGTACTAGAGGGAGAGAGCAATCATAGTACTAGGGGGAGAGAACAATCATAGTACTACAGGGAGAGAACAATCATAGTACTAGGGGGAGACAACAATCATAGTACTAGGGGGAGACAACAATCATAGTACTATGGGGAGAGAGCAATCATAGTACTAGGGGGAGAGAACAATCATAGTACTAGGGAGAGACAACAATCATAGTACTAGGGAGAGACAACAATCATAGTACTAGGGGGAGACAACAATCATAGTACTAGGGGGAGACAACAATCATAGTACTAGGGGGAGACAGCAATCATAGTACTAGGGGGAGACAACAATCATAGTACTAGGGAGAGACAACAATCATAGTACTAGGGAGAGACAACAATCATATTACTAGGGAGAGACAACAATCATAGTACTAGGGGGAGACAAAAATCATAGTACTAGGGGGAGACAACAACCATAGTACTAGGGAGAGACAACAATCATAGTACTAGGGGGAGACAACAATCATAGTACTATGGGTAGACAACAATCATAGTACTAGGGGTAGACACCAATAATAGTACTAGTGGGAGACAACAATCATAGTACTAGGGGGAGACAACAATCATAGTACTAGGGGGAGACAACAATCATAGTACTAGGGGGAGACAACAATCATAGTACTAGGGGGAGACAACAATCATAGTACTAGGGGGAGACAACAATCATAGTACTATGGGGAGACCTGTACTTAACGCTATGAAGAAGTGTCTTGTGCATCCCTGTGGACTGAACCAAGATGCCCTCCATTGAGCAACTTTACCAGCAGCTTAAGGAAGAATTGAGGGTAGCAAAGATGGAGATACGGTGATTGACTGAGGAAAACAAGTGGATTCATAGTAGTCCTCCTGTTTTGAGTCCTCAATTCAAGAAAGGAACCTGGACAGTGGCTGGAAAGCATGGAACGAAGTTGACGATCAAGAAGACGAATGGAAAGGTAGAAACGATGAAGAAGAAAGAGACTGCTGTGGAAACATCTAATGCATTCTCCGTGCTACCCGACGAATGTGAGTCGACTACTGGGAACGTCACGACGAACGACACCAAGGAACGTTAGAATATTGTTGTTGTTGGGGATAGCCAGATTAGGTACATTGATAGGGCCTTCTGATGAAGGACAGGAGTAGGAGGCAGAGGGTGTGTTTTCCTGAGGCTGGGATGGAGGATATTGTTAGCCATCTGGATGACATCATGAGAGGTAATGGGAGCAATCCTATTATCTGTCTCAGTGCTGGAGGCAACGATGTTGGCAGACATAGGAGTGAGGACTTGATTAACAGGTATAGGTCAGCAATAGAAGTAATTTGGAGGAAGGGTGGGAACCCTGTCATATGTGGTATTTTGCCAAGGAGAGGAGTTGGAAACGAATGGTTGTCCAGGGCAATTGGCGTCAATTGCTGGCTGGACAAATACTGTAAGGAAAATGCAGTAACGTTCATTGACAACTGGGACCTCTTCTATGGCAGAAATGACATGTATGCCAGGGATGGGGTTCACTTATGTAGGTCTAGGGTGGGGGCACTGGCAACTGCAGTGGAGGGAGCTGTTAGGACTTTAAACTAGGAATAGTTAGTGGTATGGGTTTTGGCAGGAAAACAGTGAAGTCCCAGTGTAGTAATATGAGTACTAGGAGAACTAGTAATATGTAAAATAAGGTGGATATTGGAAAGCCAGTGGCACTAGGTGGCAAGGACAGTAATAGGTTTAGTGGAAAAACAGAAATGAGCAGGAAGGGTAATAATCTATTTGGCTTTAGATTTCTGCTTACCATGACTCCCAAGTCTTTTTCACATTCTGTATGATCAAGCTCTACTTCACCTAGATTATAGCTTCGAGGGTTATTTTCATTACCAAGGGCAAGTACCTTACACTTATCCACATTGAACTTCATCTGCCATTTTTCAGACCAAGACATTAATTTGTCCAAATCCTCCTGGAGTTCATTGATATCCTCCTCAGAATGAATTATACTGCCTATCTTTGTATCATCATGTCACTCGTAATCCCTTCATCAAGGTCATTAATGTAAAATATGAACAAGAGAGTGCCTAAAACTGATCCTTGTGGAATGCCACTAGTGACTAATCCCCATTCAGATTTCACCCCATTAATGGTAATTCTCTGCTTTCTATTGGTAAGCCATGCCTCAATCCATGCTAGAACTTTACCTCCTATACCATGAGCTGCCACTTTTCTTAGAGTCTCTTGTGAGGTACTCTATCAAAGACTTTACTGAAATTCAAATAAAAAAAATCATATTCTTTATTACTGTCTACTGCCTCAAATGTTTTATTGAAGAACGTCAGTATATTTGTCAGGCAGGAACGACCTCTCGTGAACCCATGCTGAGATTCATTAATCAAATTATGCTCTTCAAGGTGACTTCTGATAATGTCAGCTATAAATGATTAGTCTTTGATTCATTAGCAACTTTAATTTCATAGTCACATTTAGCTTTTCTAATCCCCTTTTTTACTTCTCTTTTTTACTGAACATATTGGTTAATAAGGATACCCTCTCCTCTTCTGATGTGCCTATAAATTCCCCTTTTCTCTCCTAGTAAATTCTTTAGCCTCCTGTTAACCCATTTTGTGTCATTATTATTTGACCTAATATTTCTTTGGGGAATATAAATGCTCTAAGCTCGTTGTACATTATTAAAAAAAATCATAAATGCAGATCCCTTCGTAATCGTAAGTATGATCGTCAGTAAAATTATAAGACAGATTATCCTAATCGAGATTAGACAGGTGTTCCCTAAGTCCATTGTAATCGGTAGAACGAAAATCAGGGATTTTTACTGTATTATCATTATTCTTGCATTCCCAATTAATGCTAAAAGTGATGGATTTGTGATCACTTGCGCCAAGCTCTTCAGTGATCTCCAGATTATTTATGAGTTTCCTTATTTGACAAGACTAGGTCTAGCAAATTATTAACCCTGGTAGGCTCTGTTACACACTGCTTCAGAAAACAGTTCAGAACTACTTCCATAAAGTCACTGGGCTCCAGATTACCGGTCATAGAAGTCCAGTCAATTTGGCTAAAATTAAAAATCCCCTACTATCACTACGTTATTGTGTCTAGATGCCCTAACAATTTCGTCCCAAAGAAGTCTCCCTCTATCGTGATCCAAGACTGGAGGTCGGTATATTACACCTAGAATTAGTTTTTCTTGACCTTCTACAAACTCTACCCAAACAGACTCTGTTACTAGTCCATCTATTTTTTACCTGTTTTTATGGAACAATTAATATTTTCTCGTACATATAATGCAACTCTTCCCCTTCCCATTACATCTATCCACATGGAACAACTTAAACCCTTGAATATTACACTCAGCAGTCATATCCCGACTCTTTAAATTATACCAAGTTTCAGTTAATGCAATGACATCTAAGTTCCCAGCACATGCTACCAAACGTAGTTCATTAATCTTATTTCTTGCACTTCGACTGTTAGTATAAATTACAGTTATATGTTTTTTCTTCTGCACCTTTTTCATATTCACCTTTGTTTTTGCACAATTTCTGTAATTATCGTTAACGTGTGTTACTCCATGACTGTTATTATTAAGATTCATATTATCAAAGCCTAAATCAATATATCCATACTCATTATTTTCCATTACTAAGCCCATACCTCCAACTAATCCTAGTTTAAAGTCCTAACAACATCCTCGACTGAGCTAGCAAGAAAACCCACACCTGCCCTGGATAAGTGAACCCCATCCCTGGCATACATGTCATTTCTACCATAGAAGTGGTCCCAGTTGTCAATGAATGGTACTGTATTATCCTTACAGTGTTTGTCCAGTCAACAATTAATACCAATTGCTGTAGACAACCATTCATTTCCAACAACCCTTCTTGACAAAATGCCACATATAACAGCGCGCCCACCCTCCTTCTTCCTAATTATATCTATTGCTGTCCTGTACCTTCTAACTAAATCCTCACTTCTATGCTTGCCTACATCATTGCCTCCAGCACTGAGGCAGATAATAGGATTGATCCCATTACTGTTCATGATGCTATAAAGCTGTCTAACAGTATCCTCCATCCCAGCCCCAGGAAAGCAACCCTCTGTCTCCTACTCCTGTCCTTCAAGCAGAAGGCCCTATCCATATACCTCCATCCGTCCTCTTGATCCTTAATTTTGTCCCATGCTTTCCAGCCACTGTCCAGGTTCCTTTCTTGGCTTGAGGATTCTCAACAGGAGGATTACTACAAATCCTCTTGTTTTCCTCAGTAAGTCGCTATATCTCAAGTTTAGCTACCCTCAGTTCTTCCTTTAGCTGCTGGCAGAGTTGCTTAAGAGAGGACATCTTCAGATTCACAGAAAGCACACAAGACACGTCTTCGCAGAGCTATGTACAGGTCACCATATTGCCAGACATGTGGAAAATGGCAAATGTAATACCTATTTACAAGTCACGTGACAGGTCCTTAGCTTCAAACTATAGACCAATAAGCCTTACCTCCATAGGGAGAAAATTTATGTAATCAATGATTACCGAGACATTTCATAGCCATCTTGAAAGGCATAAATTGATTAATGAATCTCAACAGGGTTTTACAAATGGGTGTTCCTGTCTTACGAATTTACTAACTTTATTCGCTAAGGTATTTGAGGAGGTAGATCATAGAATTGAGTATGATATTGTGTATATGGACTTCAGTAAGGCTATCGATAGAATTCCACACCAGAGGCTATTGAGGAAACTTAAGGCACATGGAATAGGAGAATTTTTTTCCTTGGTAGAGGCATGGTTGACAAATAGACAACAGAGAGTTTGCATAAATGGGGAGAAATCAGAATGGGGGCACGTCACAAGCGGTGTTCCACAAGTCAGTGCTGGGCCCCTTGTTCACAATTTACATAAACGACATAGATGAGGGAATAAATAGCGACATAAGCAAATTTGCTGATGTCACCAAAATAGGCCGTCCAATTCATTCTAATGAGGACACTAGAGCACACAACTCTGTTCGAAAACTAGTACTTACCTATGTTCTTTCTAAATCTAAATTTTCCAACTTCAATCCATTATTTCTGGTTCTTACACGGTTCGACACCCTCAGTACTTTATTAATATCTCCTTTGTTTATACCCATCATCCACTTATACACCTCGATGACATCTTCCCTCATTCTACGTCTCTCCAGAGAGTGGAGATTTAAAGCTCTAAGTCTATCTTCATATGGGAGATTCCTTATGCAGTAAATAATTTTAGTCATTCTTCTTTGTATGATTTCCAGTGAATCTATGTCCATCCTGTAGTAAGGAGACCAACACTGAGCAGCATAATCTAAATGAGGCCTCACTAGTGATGTATAGAGCTGTAAAGTAACTTTTGGACTTCTGTTACTTATACTTCTTGAGATAAATCCTAGTAATCTGATAAATTAGACACATATGCAGCACTTGGCTATCTTTATTGAGGAAACGTTTCGTCACACAGTGGCTTCATCAGTCCATACAAAGGAGAATCGTGAAAAACAGGAGGAGTTTGAGGTAATCAGTCCCTCAGCCATGAAGTCGATGTAGTCAGTCCGTCAATCCTGTAAAGAATACAGCATATGTGGGAAGAAGTAGCTTATATACCGAAGGCAGAACAAGTGCAGCAGTCGTAGGTGGTGTCAAATTTGACCAATGTGGAGGTAGGTCGTGCCCAAGGGTTAGGAGTATGGAGTATGCATCGCCAGTTTGGAACCCACACTTGATCAAACACGTCATGAAATTGGAGAAATTACAGAGGTTTGCAACAAGACTGGTCCTGAAGCTAAGTGGTATATCCTATGAGGAGAGGTTAAGGAAACTCAACCTGATGACACTGGAGGCAAGGAGTTGTAGCGGAGATATGATAAAGACTTACAAAATACTGAGAGAAACTGACAAGGTGAACAGGGGCAGAATGTTTCAGAGATGGGATACACTTGATAATGTTCTCAGATCTCACACTCCACTTAGCCAAGCATGGAGGAATATCAATAGAATTAAGGGTAAGAAGACTAGCCAGATCACGCACCATCATCTCTTACACAGAGTGAATGAGGTAGTCAGTTCTTGGGCTGTTAAAGCTGGCTATGACAGTCTTCCCAGCACCACACACCACATTCATGGGCAGACAGATTTGTTTTACACTCGGGAAGGAAGATGATGACTGTAACATTACTTTCACTAAGTTAGAGCTGGAGGCAGCACTAACGTAATAACCTGGTGTCACCACCTGAGCTTCATTATCTCTGCTAAAAAAAAAACGAAGATACTTAGCAATTGTCCTCGTCTACATAAAGGCGCAGTCGTAGGATCCAGTTACATGATTGGTCTCCACTAGAATATGTTACTAGGTACAGGTATCTTGGTCTTGTGGCTCCACTACTTGGATTTGATATAAAAAGGCTTTGTCACAAATATATAAATAGACTGAGAACACTTAGAGGTGTGGCGGGTTTTCATCCCAAATATGGTACTAGCTGTTCCTTCCCACAAGATAAAATATTCAAAAATCACAACCAAAGCTTGGCTTTGGAGCCAAGCTGGATGCCTTAAGCTGTACTGATGCCTTAAGCTGTACTGATGCCTTAAGCTGTACTGATGCCTTAAGCTGTACTGATGCCTTAAGCTGTACTGATGCCTTAAGCTGTACTGACGCCTCAGTCACACAGCACTCTCACAAATTATTTACGTTGATGGTTGTGTTCAGCGGTCCACTGGTGCAGTTGGTAGTGCTGCTGTTGTCGTACACTGGTGCAGTTGGTAGTGCTGCTGTTGTCGTACACTGGTGCAGTTGGTAGTGCTGCTGTTGTCGTACACTGGTGCAGTTGGTAGTGCTGGTGTTGTCGTACACTGGTGCAGCTGGTAGTGCTGCTGTTGTCGTACACTGGTGCAGTTGGTAGTGCTGCTGTTGTCGTACACTGGTGCAGTTGGTAGTGCTGCTGTTGTCGTACACTGGTGCAGTTGGTAGTGCTGGTGTTGTCGTACACTGGTGCAGTTGGTAGTGCTGGTGTTGTCGTACACTAGTGCAGTTGGTAGTGCTGCTGTTGTCGTACACTGGTGCAGTTGGTAGTGCTGGTGTTGTCGTACACTGGTGCAGTTGGTAGTGCTGCTGTTGTCGTACACTGGTGCAGTTGGTAGTGCTGGTGTTGTCATACACTGGTGCAGTTGGTAGTGCTGCTGTTGTCGTACACTGGTGCAGTTGGTAGTGCTGGTGTTGTCGTACACTTGTGCAGTTGGTAGTGTTGCTGTTGTCGTACACTGGTGCAGTTGGTAGTGCTGCTGTTGTCGTACACTGGTGCAGTTGGTAGTGCTGCTGTTGTCATACACTGGTGCAGTTGGTAGTGCTGCTGTTGTCGTACACTGGTGCAGTTGGTAGTGCTGCTGTTGTCGTACACTGGTGAAGTTGGTAGTGCTGCTGTTGTCGTACACTGGTGCAGTTGGTAGTGCTGCTGTTGTCGTACACTGGTGCAGTTGGTAGTGCTGCTGTTGTCGTACACTGGTGCAGTTGGTAGTGCTGCTGTTGTCGTACACTGGTGCAGTTGGTAGTGCTGCTGTTGTCGTACACTTGTGCAGTTGGTAGTGCTGCTGTTGTCGTACACTGGTGCAGTTGGTAGTGCTGCTGTTGTCGTACACTGGTGCAGTTGGTAGTGCTGCTGTTGTTATACACTGGTGCAGTTGGTAGTGCTGGTGTTGTCATACACTGGTGCAGTTGGTAGTGCTGCTGTTGTCGTACACTGGTGCAGTTGGTAGTGCTGGTGTTGTCGTACACTGGTGCAGTTGGTAATGCTGCTGTTGTCATACACTGGTGCAGTTGGTAGTGCTGGTGTTGTCATACACTTGTGCAGTTGGTAGTGCTGCTGTTGTCGTACACTGGTGCAGTTGGTAGTGCTGCTGTTGTCGTACACTGGTGCAGTTGGTAGTGCTGCTGTTGTCATACATTGGTGCAGTTGGTAGTGCTGCTGTTGTCGTACACTGGTGCAGTTGGTAGTGCTGGTGTTGTCGTACACTGGTGCAGCTGGTAGTGCTGCTGTTGTCATACACTGTTGCAGTTGGTAGTGCTGCTGTTGTCGTACACTGGTGCAGTTGGTAGTGCTGCTGTTGTCGTACACTGGTGCAGTTGATAGTGCTGGTGTTGTCGTACACTGGTGTAGTTGGTAGTGCTGGTGTTGTCGTACACGGGTGTAGTTGGTAGTGCTGCTGTTGTCATACACTGGTGCAGTTGGTAGTGCTGCTGTTGTCATACACTGATGCAGTTGGTAGTGCTGCTGTTGTCATACACTGGTGTAGTTGGTAGTGCTGCTGTTGTCATACACTGGTGCAGTTGGTAGTGCTGCTGTTGTCATACACTGGTGCAGTTGGTAGTGCTTCTGTTGTCGTACATTGGTGCAGTTGGTAGTGCTGCTGTTGTCGTACATTGGTGCAGTTTGTAGTGCTGCTGTTGTTGTGCACTGGTGCAGTTGGTAGTGCTGCTGTTGTCGTACACTGGTGCAGTTGGTAGTGCTGGTGTTGTCGTACACTGGTGCAGTTGGTAGTGCTGCTGTTGTCGTACATTGGTGCAGTTGGTAGTGCTGCTGTTGTCATACATTGGTGCAGTTGGTAGTGCTGCTGTTGTCATACATTGGTGCAGTTGGTAGTGCTGCTGTTGTCGTACATTGGTGCAGTTGGTAGTGCTGCTGTTGTCGTACACTTGTGCAGTTGGTAGTGCTGCTGTTGTTGTGCACTGGTGCAGTTGGTAGTGCTGCTGTTGTCGTACACTGGTGCAGTTGGTAGTGCTGGTGTTGTCGTACACTGGTGCAGTTGGTAGTGCTGCTGTTGTCGTACATTGGTGCAGTTGGTAGTGCTGCTGTTGTCATACACTGGTGCAGTTGGTAGTGCTGCTGTTGTCATACATTGGTGCAGTTGGTAGTGCTGCTGTTGTCGTACATTGGTGCAGTTGGTAGTGCTGCTGTTGTCATACATTGGTTCAGTTGGTAGTGCTGCTGTTGTCATACATTGGTGCAGTTGGTAGTGCTGCTGTTGTCGTACATTGGTGCAGTTGGTAGTGCTGCTGTTGTCATACACTGGTGCAATTGGTAGTGCTGCTGTTGTCATACATTGGTTCAGTTGGTAGTGCTGCTGTTGTCATACACTTGTGCAGTTGGTAGTGCTGCTGTTGTCGTGCACTGGTGCAGTTGGTAGTGCTGCTGTTGTCGTACACTGGTGCAGTTGGTAATGCTGCTGTTGTCGTACACTGGTGCAGTTGGTAGTGCTGCTGTTGTCATACACTGGTGCAGTTGGTAGTGCTGCTGTTGTCATACATTGGTGCAGTTGGTAGTGCTGCTGTTGTCGTACATTGGTGCAGTTGGTAGTGCTGCTGTTTTGTGCACTGGTGCAGTTGGTAGTGCTGCTGTTGTCGTACACTGGTGCAGTTGGTAGTGCTGGTGTTGTCGTACACTGGTGCAGTTGGTAGTGCTGCTGTTGTCGTACACTAGTGCAGTTGGTAGTTCTGCTGTTGTCGTACACTGGTGCAGTTGGTAGTGCTGCTGTTGTCGTACACTGGTGCAGTTGGTAGTGCTGGTGTTGTCGTACACTGGTGCAGTTGGTAGTGCTGCTGTTGTCGTACACTAGTGCAGTTGGTAGTGCTGCTTTTGTCGTACACTGGTGCAGTTGGTAGTGCTGGTGTTGTCGTACACTGGTGCAGTTGGTAGTGCTGCTGTTGTCGTACACTGGTGCAGTTGGTAGTGCTGGTGTTGTCGTACACTGGTGCAGTTGGTAGTGCTGCTGTTGTCGTACACTGGTGCAGTTGGTAGTGCTGCTGTTGTCGTACACTGGTGCAGTTGGTAGTGCTGCTGTTGTCATACATTGGTGCAGTTGGTAGTGCTGCTGTTGTCGTACACTGGTGCAGTTGGTAGTGCTGCTGTTGTCGTACACTGGTGCAGTTGGTAGTGCCGCTGTTGTC
The DNA here is from genome assembly GCF_038502225.1 of Cherax quadricarinatus. Taxonomy (NCBI): domain Eukaryota; kingdom Metazoa; phylum Arthropoda; class Malacostraca; order Decapoda; family Parastacidae; genus Cherax; species Cherax quadricarinatus. The sequence continues at coordinate 19,761,279 of NC_091370.1, forward strand.
GTACACTGGTGCAGTTGGTAGTGCTGGTGTTGTCGTACACTGGTGCAGTTGGTAGTGCTGCTGTTGTCGTACACTGGTGCAGTTGGTAGTGCTGCTGTTGTCGTACACTGGTGCAGTTGGTAGTGTTGCTGTTGTCGTACACAGTGATGCTCTCATAATGATGTTGGAATAATAATTGGGACTCTGTTCTTCAAACAGAACTGTTTGCCATGCTCCTTGTACTCAAATGTATCTAAGGTTGACACTCTAATTGCAACTGATTCTCTGTCATCCATAAATGCTCTCAACCCCATTAGCATTAATTATGGCATGGTTGTGTCCAGCATCCAACACAATAACCAGACTCATGGTTGTCACTACCCCTCAGCTCTGGCTGGGTTACCAGAATTGGTAATTACCTGGAGAGAGTTCCGGGGGTCAACGCCCCCGCGGCCCGGTCTGTGACCAGGCCTCATGGTGGATCAGAGCTTGATCAACCAGGCTATTACTGCTGGCTGCATTCAATCCAGCGTACGAGCCACAGCCTGGCTTGTCAGGTACCGACTTTAGGTGCTTGTCCAGTGTCAGCTTGAAGACAGTCAGGGGTCTATTTGTAATCCCCCCTTATGTATGCTGGGAGGCAGTCGAACAGTCTCGGGCCTCTGACACTTATTGTGTTGTCTCTTAACGTGCTAGTGACACCCCTGCTTTTCCCTGGGGGGATGTTGCATCGTCTGCCGAGTCTTTTGCTTTCGTTGCGAGTGATTTTCGTGTGCAAGTTTGGTACTAGTCCTTCTAGGATTTTCCAGGTGTATATAATCATGTATCTCTCCCGCCTGCGTTCCAGGGAATACAGGTTCAGGAACTTCATGCGCTCCCAGTAATTGAGGTGTTTTATCTCCGTTATGCGTGCCGTGAAGGTTCTCTATACATTTTCTAGGTCAGCAATTTCACCTGCCCTGAAAGGTGCTGTTAGTGTGCAGCAATATTCCAGCCTAGATAGAACAAGCGACCTGAAGAGTGTCATCATGGGCTTGGCATCCCTAGTTTTGAAGGTTCTCATTATCCATCCTGTCATTTTTCTAGCAGATGTGATTGATACAATGTTATGGTCCTTGAAGGTGAGATCCGCCGACATGATCACTCCCAGGTCTTTGACGTTGGTTTTTCGCTCTATTTTGTGGCTGGAATTTGTTTTGTACTCCGATGAAGTTTTAATTTCCTCGTGTTTACCATATCGGAGCAATTGAAATTTCTCATCGTTGAACTTCATATTGTTTTCTGCAGCCCACTGGAAGATTTGGTTGATGTCCGCCTGGAGCTTTGCAGTGTCTGCAATGGAAGACACTGCCATGCAGATTCGGGTGTCATCTGCAAAGGAAGACACGGTGCTGTGGCTGACATCCTTGTCTATTTCAGATATGAGGATGAGGAACAAGATGGGAGCGAGTTGCCCATGTTTCCCTGGGTTGTGTAATTCATGGGTATCTAGATGGGTGGCGATCTTGCTTCTTAGGACCCTTTCAAAGATTTTTATGTTAGTGCTAACGGTCTGTAGTTCTTTACTATTGCTTTACTGCCCCCTTTGTGGAGTGGGGCTATGTCTGTTGTTTTTAGTAACTGCGGGACGATCCCCATGTCCATGCTCCCTCTCCATAGGATGGAAAAAGCTCGTGATAGGGGCTTCTTGCAGTTCTTGATGAACACGGAGTTCCATGAGTCTGGCCCTGGGGCAGAGGGCATGTCATTTATCGCCTGTTCGAAGACATTTGGCGTCAGGATAACATCAGATAGGCTTGTGTTTACCAAATTCAGTGGCTCTCTCATAAAAAAATCATTTAAATCTTCGACTCTCAGTCTTGTTAGCAGCTTGCTAAAAACTGAGTCATATTGGGACTTGAGTAGCTCACTCATTTCCTTGCTGTCATCTGTGTAAGACCCATCTTGTTTAAGTAGGGGCCCATACTGGATGTTGTTCTCGACTTTGATTTGGCATAAGAAAAGAAATACTTTGGGTTTCTTTAGATTTCATTTATGGCTTTTAGTTCCTGACTCCTATACGATTCCTTCAGCTTTAGTTCGATGTTTGCTATTTCTCTGACCAGTGTCTCCCTACGCATTTCAGATATATTGGCCTCTTTTAGCTGCTCTATTATTGTTTTCAGCCGCCTGTAAAGAGAGCGCCTGTTTCTTTCTATTTTACATCTACTCCTCCTTTTTCTTAAAGGAATAAGACTTGAGCATACATCGAGTGCCACCAAGTTAATCTGTTCTAGGCATAAGGTGGGGTCAGTGTTGCTTAGTCTATCTTCCCAGCTTATATTGTTTAGGACTTGGTTTACTTGGTCCCACTTTATGTTCTTGTTATTGAAGTTGAATTTGGTGAATGCTCCCTCGTGACTTATCTCATGTTGTCGGTCTGGGGCTCCACGCATACATGTCTGAACCTCGATTATGTTGTGATCTGAGTATACGATTTTGATATGGTGACATTTCGTATCAGATCATCATTGTTAGTGAAGATGAGGTTCCAGTGTATTCTCCAGTCTAACAGGCTCTGTTATTTGCTGGTTTAAGTTGAATTTTGGGCAGAGATTTAAAAGCTCGTGTGTGTGTGAGTTCTCGTCTTAGCTGCCTCCTGGTGTTATTACTGCAACAATATTATTTGCTATATTCCTCCATTTCAGGTGTCTCAAGTTGAAATCCCCCAGGAGCAAGATGTTGGGGGCAGGAGCTGGAAGATTTTCCGGTTTGTGGTGAATTTTCAACAGCTGTTCCTGGAATTGTTGAGACGTTGCTTCTAGGTTTTGGTTCTCGATCTTTACTGCTAAAACTTCCACTACATCATTTGAGGCATTAACAGTTCTGTGGAAATAAGATGCTCTGCGATATACAGGCCAACCCCTCCCCCCTCCCTTTCGCCTGTTCACTCTGTTGCATCTGTATAGGTTGTAACCTGCAATCCATATTTCGTTGTCCAAGGGATCCTTTATGTGGGTCTCTGTGAAAGCCGCGAACATTGCCTTTGCCTCTGCAAGCAGTCCACGGATGAAAGGTATTTTGTTATTTGTTGCTGGCTTTAGACCCTGTATATTTGCAAAGAAGAATGTCATCGGACTGGTGGTATTGGTGGTACTGCGGGGGACTTTTCTTTCCGGCACTAATATCTGTATCTGTTGGTTTGGAGTGGAGGCCATCGACTGTGGTTCCACTTCAGAAATGACTGGATTTGGTGTACGATTTCTGCCATTTCCTGCCAACTGTTTTTCCTTCCTGGCACTAAAAAACCTCTCCCTCTTGAGTGGCTGTGGCTACCCAGGTTTTTCCATGGCCTGGATGTTTAGTATCTTTTTGTCCCCTTTAGATGGTATGCCTGGCAATTTAAGTTACAGCACAGTCTTTCCTGTACTGAAGAGGTACTCAGTTCAGGGTGAAAAAGCTTACAGGAAGGGAGTTTGCGTTTTCCTGTTGTCATATGGGCACGGCATTTTCTAGGGTAGTCAAAGTTGCACGTCCCATCTGTTTTTCCAGATTTCCCATGTCTGCAGATACCAAGTGCATAGTATGTGCACAGGCTTGGTTTCCGTTTGCCTTGGGTTTTTGTGACTATAATCCCTGTTGGTGCATGTTTTCCTGTCTCATTCCTATCCTCACTAGTACTAACAATGGAGCTCCCACCAGTTGTTTCTGGTAATATATCCTCACTATTACTAGTGGAGTCCTCTTGTTTGCTATCTCCTGTGGTATTACTAGTTTGCAATATTGGTTTTATCTTGTCCTTGACTACACTTGGTCCCCCACTACAGCTCCTCTCCCCCTCGAGGCCATTTATATGCATTCCCTCATGCGTACAGTTACTGTCTACCAGAACAGCACTTCCAGTCCCACAGTTATTGTGTACCAGGACAGCACCTCCAGCTTCACCATTACTGTCTACTTAGACAGCACTTCCAGCCCCACATTTACTGTCTACCAGGGGAGCACCTCCAGCCTTACAGTTTCTGACTACATGGCCAGCACCAAGGGCGATACCATCCAGCCCAGACTTTTTATTTTCCCATCTGTTACAGAATGCTTCCAGGTTTTCTATGAAGGCTGCTTTGATGTTATCCTCTTTTAATACCAATGTGATTTTAGTCCACAGATTGATCTCATTTGGACATACCCAAAAACACTTCCCTGATTTAATACTGCTTGTAGATAGTTCTTGGATATCTGCACAAGGGGCGTGGCACCAGTTTTCACAAAAGTGGCAAGTAATCCATGTGGAAGCCCGTTTGTTTAATTTACTGCAGACTACACAGAATTTCATAATATTATTTCATTGGTTGATTTACTGTAATTCTACTAGAAACTCCTTGAATATTCAACAGTTTAAAACAGCACCACCAGATGTAGAACAAACTATATGTAAACTGTGTCAGAGGGACTATCGTCACACCCTGCGTCATTATATACTGGAGTACGTCACACCCTGCGTCATTATGTACTGGAGTACGTCACACCCTGCGTCATTATGTACTGGAGTACGTCACACCCTGCGTCATTATGTACTGAAGTACGTCACACCCTGCGTCATTATATACTGGAGTACGTCACACCCTGCGTCATTATGTACTGGAGTACGTCACACCCTGCGTCATTATGTACTGGAGTACGTCACACCCTGCGTCATTATGTACTGGAGTACGTCACACCCTGCGACATTATGTACTGGAATACGTCACACCCTGCGACATTATGTACTGGAGTGCGTCACACCCTGCATCATTATGTACTGGAGTGTGTCACACCCTGCGACATTATGTACTGGAAAGCGTCACACCATGCATCATTATGTACTGGAGTACATCACACCCTGCGTCATTATGTACCGGAGTACGTCACACCCTGCGACATTATGTACTGGAGTACGTCACACCCTGCGACATTATGTACTGGAGTACGTCACACCCTGCGACATTATGTACTGGAATACGTCATACCCTGCGTCATTATGTACTGGAGTGCGTCACACCCTGCATCATTATGTACTGGAGTACGTCACACCCTGCGTCATTATGTACTGGAGAACGTCACACCCTGCGTCATTATGTACTGGAGTACGTAACACCCTGCGACATTATGTACTGGAGTGCGTCACACCCTGCATCATTATGTACTGGAGTACGTCACACCCTGCGTCATTATGTACTGGAGTACGTCACACCCTGCGTCATTATGTACTGGAGTACGTCACACTCTGCATCATTATGTACTGGAGTACGTCACACCCTGCGTCATTATGTACTGGAGTACGTCACACCCTGCATCATTATGTACTGGAGTACGTCACACCCTGCATCATTATGTACTGGAGTACGTCACACCCTGCGTCATTATGTACTGGAGTACGTCACACCCTGCATCATTATGTACTGGAGTACGTCACACCCTGCGACATTATGTACTGGAGTACGTCACACCCTGCGACATTATGTACTGGAGTACGTCACACCCTGTACATTATGTACTGGAGTACGTCACTCCCTGCGTCATTATGTATTGAAGTACGTCACACCCTGCGATATTATGTACTGGAGTACGTCACACCCTGCGACATTATGTACTGGAGTACGTCACTCCCTGCTACATTATGAACTGGAGTACGTCACACTATGCGACATTATGTACTGGAGTACGTGACACCCTGCGTCATTATGTACTGGAGTACATCACACCCTGCGACATTATGTACTGGAGTACGTCACACCCTGCGACATTATGTACTGGAGTACGTCACACCCTGCGTCATTATGTACTGGAGTACGTCACACCCTGCGACATTATGTACTGGAGTGTGTCACACCCTGCATCGTTATGTATGGAGTACGTCAAACACTGCGTCATTATGTACTGGTGAACGTCACACCCTGCGACATTATGTACTGGAGTACGTCACACCCTGCGACATTATGTACTGGAGTACGTCACACCCTGCGACATTATGTACTGGAGTACGTCACACCCTGCGACATTATGTACTGGAGTACGTCACACCTTGCGACATTATGTACTGAAGTACGTCACACCCTGCGTCATTATGTACTGGAGTGCGTCACACCCTGCGTCATTTTGTACTGGAGTACGTCACACCCTGCGATATTATGTACTGGAGTACGTCACACCCTGCGACATTATGTACTGGAGTACGTCACACCCTGCGACATTATGTACTGGAGTACGTCACACCCTGCGACATTATGTACTGGAGTACGTCACACCTTGCGACATTATGTACTGAAGTACGTCACACCCTGCGTCATTATGTACTGGAGTGCGTCACACCCTGCGTCATTTTGTACTGGAGAACGTCACACCCTGCGACATTATGTACTGGAGTACGTCACACCCTGCGACATTATGTACTGGAGTACGTCACACCCTGCGACATTATGTACTGGAGTACGTCACACCCTGCGACATTATGTACTGGAGTACGTCACACCCTGCGTCATTATGTACTGGAGTGCGTCACACCCTGCATCATTATGTACTAGAGTGCGTCACACCCTGCATCATTATGTACTGGAGTACGTCATACCCTGCGTCATTACGTACTGGAGTACGTCACACCCTGCGGCATTAAGGACTGGCGTACGTCACACCCTGCGACATTATGTACTGGAGTACGTCACACCCTGCGTCATTATGTACTAGAGTGCGTCACACCCTGCATCGTTATGTACTGGAGTACGTCACACCCTGCGTCATTACGTACTGGAGTACGTCACACCCTGCGACATTATGGACTGGAGTACGTCTCACCCTGCGACATTATGTACTGGAGTGCGTCACACCCTGCGACATTATGTACTGGAGTACGTCACACCCTGCGACATTATGTATTGGAATACGTCACACTCTGCGACATTATGTACTGGAGTGCGTCACACCCTGCGTCATTTTGTACTGGAGGACGTCACACCCTGCGACATTATGTACTGGAGTACGTCACACCCTGCGACATTATGTTCTGGAGTACGTCACACCCTGCGACATTATGTACTGGAGTGAGTCACTCCCTGCGTCATTATGTACTGGAGTACGTCACACCCTGCGACATTATGTACAGGAGTGAGTCACTCCCTGCGTCATTATGTAGTGGAGTACGTCACACCCTGCGACATTATGTTCAGGAGTGAGTCACTCCCTGCGTCATTATGTACTGGAGTACGTCACACCCTGCGACATTATGTACTGGAGTACGTCACACCCTACGACATTATGTACTGGAGTGAGTCACGCCCTGCGTCATTATGTACTGGAGTACGTCACACCCTGCGAAATTATGTACTGGAGTACGTCACACCCTGCGACATTATGTACTGGAGTGAGTCACTCCCTGCGTCATTATGTACTGGAGTACGTCACACCCTGCGACATTATGTACTGGAGTGAGTCACTCCCTGCGTCATTATGTACTGGAGCACGTCACACCCTGCGACATTAAGTACTGGAGCACGTCACACCCTGCGACATTAAGTACTGGAGTGAGTCACTCCCTGCGTCATTATGTACTGGAGCACATCACACCCTGCGACATTAAGTACTGGAGAACGTCACACCCTGCGACATTAAGTACTGGAGTGAGTCACTCCCTGCGACATTATGTACTGGAGTACGTCACACCCTGCGACATTAAGTACTGGAGTACGTCACACCCTGCGACATTATGTACTGGAGTACGTCACACCCTGCGACATTATGTACTGGAGTACGTCACACTCTGCGACATTATGTACTGGAGTACGTCACACCCTGCGACATTATGTACTGGAGTACGTCACACCCTGCGACATTATGTACTGGAGTACGTCACACCCTGCGTCATTATGTACTGGAGTACGTCACACCCTGCGACATTATGTACTGGAGTACGTCACACCCTGCGACATTATGTACTGGAGTACGTCACACCCTGCGACATTATGTACTGGAGTACGTCACACCCTGCGACATTATGTACTGGAGTACGTCACACCCTGCGACATTATGTACTGGAGTACGTCACACCCTGCGTCATTATGTACTGGAGTACGTCACACCCTGCGACATTATGTACTGGAGTACGTCACACCCTGCGACATTATGTACTGGTGTACGCCACACCCTGCATCATTATGTAATGGAGTATCCACAGTGGCATATTACAGACCATTCTGGAGTATCCACAGTGGTATATTACAGACCATTCTGGAGTATCCACAGTGGTATATTACAGACCATTCTGGAGTATCCACAGTGGTATATTACAGACCATTCTGGAGTATACACAGTGGTATATTACAGACCATTCTGGAGTATCCACAGTGGTATAATACAGACCATTCTGGAGTATCCACAGTGGTATATTACAGGCCATTCTGGAGTATCCACAGTGGTATATTACAGACCATTCTGGAATATCCACAGTGGTATATTACAGACCATTCTGGAGTATCCACAGTGGTATATTACAGACCATTCTGGAGTATACACAGTGGTATATTACAGACCATTCTGGAGTATCCACAGTGGTATATTACAGACCATTCTGGAGTATCCACAGTGGTATATTACAGACCATTCTGGAGTATCCACAGTGGTATATTACAGACCATTCTGGAGTATCCACAGTGGTATATTACAGACCATTCTGGAGTATCCACAGTGGTATATTACAGACCATTCTGGAGTATACACAGTGGTATATTACAGACCATTCTGGAGTATCCACAGTGGTATATTACAGACCATTCTGGAGTATCCACAGTGGTACATTACAGGCCATTCTGGAGTATCCACAGTGGTATATTACAGACCATTCTGGAGTATCCACAGTGGTATATTACAGACCATTCTGGAGTATCCACAGTGGAATATTACAGACCATTCTGGAGTATCCACAGTGGTATATTACAGACCATTCTGGAGTATCCAAAGTGGTATATTACAGACCATTCTGGAGTATCCACAGTGGTATATTACAGACCATTCTGGAGTATCCACAGTGGTATATTACAGACCATTCTGGAGTATACACAGTGGTATATTACAGACCATTCTGGAGTGTCCACAGTGGTATATTACAGACCATTCTGGAGTATCCACAGTGGTATATTACAGGCCATTCTGGAGTATCCACAGTGGTATATTACAGACCATTCTGGAGTATCCACAGTGGTATATTAGAGACCATTCTGGAGTATCCACAGTGGTATATTACAGACCATTCTGGAGAATCCACAGTGGTATATTACAGACCATTCTGGAGTATACACAGTGGTATATTACAGACCATTCTGGAGTATCCACAGTGGTATATTACAGGCCATTCTGGAGTATCCACAGTGTTATATTACAGGCCATTCTGGAGTATCCACAGTGGTATATTGCAGACCATTCTGGAGTATCCACAGTGGAATATTACAGACTATTCTGGAGTATCCACAGTGGTATATTACAGACCATTCTGGAGTATCCACAGTGGTATATTACAGACCATTCTGGAGTATCCACAGTGGTATATTACAGACCATTCTGGAGTATCCACAGTGGTATATTACAGACCATTCTGGAGTATACACAGTGGTATATTACAGACCATTCTGGAGTATCCACAGTGGTATATTACAGACCATTCTGGAGTATCCACAGTGGTATATTACAGGCCATTCTGGAGTATCCACAGTGGTATATTACAGACCATTCTGAAGTATCCACAGTGGTATATTACAGACCATTCTGGAGTATCCACAGTGGTATATTACAGACCATTCTGGAGTATCCACAGTGGTATATTACAGACCATTCTGGAGTATACACAGTGGTATATTACAGACCATTCTGGAGTATCCACAGTGGTATATTACAGACCATTCTGGAGTATCCACAGTGGTATATTACAGGCCATTCTGGAGTATCCACAGTGGTATATTACAGACCATTCTGGAGTATCCACAGTGGTATATTACAGACCATTCTGGAGTATCCACAGTGGAATATTACAGACCATTCTGGAGTATCCACAGTGGTATATTACAGACCATTCTGGAGTATCCACAGTGGTATATTACAGACCATTCCGGAGTATTCACAGTGGTATATTACAGACCATTCTGGAGTATCCACAGTGGTATATTACAGACCATTCTGGAGTATACACAGTGGTATATTACAGACCATTCCGGAGTATCCACAGTGGTATATTACAGGCCATTCTGGAGTATCCACAGTGGTATATTACAGACCATTCTGGAGTATTCACAGTGGTATATTACAGACCATTCTGGAGTATCCACAGTGGAATATTACAGACCATTCTGGAGTATCCACAGTGGTATATTACAGACCATTCTGGAGTATCCACAGTGGTATATTACAGGCCATTCTGGGGTGTCCACAGTGGCATATTACAGACCATTCTGGAGTATCCACAGTGGTATATTACAGGCCATTCTGGAGTATCCACAGTGGTACATTACAGACCATTCTGGAGTATCCACAGTGGTATATTACAGACCATTCTGGAGTATCCACAGTGGAATATTACAGACCATTCTGGAGTATCCACAGTGGTATATTACAGACCATTCTGGAGTATCCACAGTGGTATATTACAAACCATTCAGGAGTATCCACAGTGGTATATTACAGACCATTCTGGAGTATCCACAGTGGTATATTACAGACCATTCTGGAGTATCCACAGTGGTATATTACAGACCATTCTGGAGTATACACAGTGGTATATTACAGACCATTCTGGAGTATCCACAGTGGTATATTACAGACCATTCTGGAGTATCCACAGTGGTATATTACAGACCATTCTGGAGTATCCACAGTGGTATATTACAGACCATTCTGGAGTATCCACAGTGGTATATTACAGACCATTCTGGAGTATCCACAGTGGTATATTACAGACCATTCTGGAGTATCCACAGTGGAATATTACAGACCATTCTGGAGTATCCACAGTGGTATATTACAGACCATTCTGGAGTATCCACAGTGGTATATTACAAACCATTCAGGAGTATCCACAGTGGTATATTACAGACCATTCTGGAGTATCCACAGTGGTATATTACAGACCATTCTGGAGTATCCACAGTGGTATATTACAGACCATTCTGGAGTATCCACAGTGGTATATTACAGACCATTCTGGAGTATCCACAGTGGTATATTACAGACCATTCTGGAGTATCCACAGTGGTATATTACAGGCCATTCTGGAGTATACACAGTGGTATATTACAGACCATTCTGGAGTATACACAGTGGTATATTTCAGACCATTCTGGAGTATCCACAGTGGTATATTACAAACCATTCTGGAGTATCCACAGTGGTATATTACAGGCCATTCTGGAGTATCCACAGTGGTATATTACAGACCATTCTGGAGTATCCACAGTGGTATATTACAGACCATTCTGGAGTATCCACAGTGGTATATTACAGACCATTCTGGAGTATCCACAGTGGTATATTACAGACCATTCTGGAGTATCCACAGTGGTATATTACAGACCATTCTGGAGTATCCACAGTGGTATATTACAGACCATTCTGGAGTATCCACAGTGGTATATTACAGACCATTCTGGAGTATCCACAGTGGTATATTACAGACCATTCTGGAGTATCCACAGTGGTATATTACAGACCATTCTGGAGTATCCACAGTGGTATATTACAGACCATTCTGGAGTATCCACAGTGGTATATTACAGACCATTCTGGAGTATCCACAGTGGTATATTACAGACCATTCTGGAGTATCCACAGTGGTATATTACAGACCATTCTGGAGTATCCACAGTGGTATATTACAGACCATTCTGGAGTATCCACAGTGGTATATTACAGACCATTCTGGAGTATCCACAGTGGTATATTACAGACCATTCTGGAGTATCCACAGTGGTATATTACAGACCATTCTGGAGTATCCACAGTGGTATATTACAGACCATTCTGGAGTATCCACAGTGGTATATTACAGACCATTCTGGAGTATCCACAGTGGTATATTACAGACCATTCTGGAGTATATACAGTGGTATATTACAGACCATTCTGGAGTATCCACAGTGGTATATTACAGACCATTCTGGAGTATCCACAGTGGTATATTACAGGCCATTCTGGAGTATCCACAGTGGTATATTACAGACCATTCTGGAGTATCCACAGTGGTATATTACAGACCATTCTGGAGTATCCACAGTGGAATATTACAGACCATTCTGGAGTATCCACAGTGGTATATTACAGACCATTCTGGAGTATCCACAGTGGTATATTACAGACCATTCTGGAGTATCCACAGTGGTATATTACAGACCATTCTGGAGTATCCACAGTGGTATATTACAGACCATTCTGGAGTATACACAGTGGTATATTACAGACCATTCTGGAGTATCCACAGTGGTATATTACAGACCATTCTGGAGTATCCACAGTGGTATATTACAGACCATTCTGGAGTATCCACAGTGGTATATTACAGACCATTCTGGAGTATCCACAGTGGTATATTACAGACCATTCTGGAGTATCCACAGTGGTATATTACAGACCATTCTGGAGTATCCACAGTGGTATATTACAGACCATTCTGGAGTATCCACAGTGGTATATTACAGACCATTCTGGAGTATCCACAGTGGTATATTACAGACCATTCTGGAGTATCCACAGTGGTATATTACAGACCATTCTGGAGTATCCACAGTGGTATATTACAGACCATTCTGGAGTATCCACAGTGGTATATTACAGACCATTCTGGAGTATCCACAGTGGTATATTACAGACCATTCTGGAGTATCCACAGTGGTATATTACAGACCATTCTGGAGTATCCACAGTGGTATATTACAGACCATTCTGGAGTATACACAGTGGTATATTACAGACCATTCTGGAGTATCCACAGTGGTATATTACAGACCATTCTGGAGTATCCACAGTGGTATATTACAGACCATTCTGGAGTATCCACAGTGGTATATTACAGACCATTCTGGAGTATCCACAGTGGTATATTACAGACCATTCTGGAGTATCCACAGTGGTATATTACAGACCATTCTGGAGTATCCACAGTGGTATATTACAGACCATTCTGGAGTATCCACAGTGGTATATTACAGACCATTCTGGAGTATCCACAGTGGTATATTACAGACCATTCTGGAGTATCCACAGTGGTATATTACAGACCATTCTGGAGTATCCACAGTGGTATATTACAGACCATTCTGGAGTATCCACAGTGGTATATTACAGACCATTCTGGAGTATCCACAGTGGTATATTACAGACCATTCTGGAGTATCCACAGTGGTATATTACAGTATCCACAGTGGTATATTACAGGCCATTCTGGAGTATACACAGTGGTATATTACAGACCATTCTGGAGTATACACAGTGGTATATTTCAGACCATTCTGGAGTATCCACAGTGGTATATTACAAACCATTCTGGAGTATCCACAGTGGTATATTACAGGCCATTCTGGAGTATCCACAGTGGTATATTACAGACCATTCTGGAGTATCCACAGTGGTATATTACAGACCATTCTTGAGTATCCACAGTGGTATATTACAGACCATTCTGGAGTATCTACAGTGGTATATTACAGACCATTCTGGAGTATCCACAGTGGTATATTACAGACCATTCTATAGTATCCACAGTGGTATATTACAGACCATTCTGGAGTATCCACAGTGGTATATTACAGACCATTCTGGAGTATCCAGAGTGGTATATTACAGACCATTCTGGAGTATCCACAGTGGTATATTACAGACCATTCTGGAGTATCCACAGTGGTATATTACAGACCATTCTGGAGTATACACAGTGGTATATTACAGACCATTCTGGAGTATCCACAGTGGTATATTACAGACCATTCTGGAGTATCCACAGTGGTATATTACAGGCCATTCTGGAGTATCCACAGTGGTATATTACAGACCATTCTGGAGTATCCACAGTGGTATATTACAGACCATTCTGGAGTATCCACAGTGGAATATTACAGACCATTCTGGAGTATCCACAGTGGTATATTACAGACCATTCTGGAGTATCCACAGTGGTATATTACAGACCATTCTGGAGTATCCACAGTGGTATATTACAGACCATTCTGGAGTATCCACAGTGGTATATTACAGACCATTCTGGAGTATACACAGTGGTATATTACAGACCATTCTGGAGTATCCACAGTGGTATATTACAGACCATTCTGGAGTATCCACAGTGGTATATTACAGACCATTCTGGAGTATCCACAGTGGTATATTACAGACCATTCTGGAGTATCCACAGTGGTATATTACAGACCATTCTGGAGTATCCACAGTGGTATATTACAGACCATTCTGGAGTATATACAGTGGTATATTACAGACCATTCTGGAGTATCCACAGTGGTATATTACAGACCATTCTGGAGTATCCACAGTGGTATATTACAGGCCATTCTGGAGTATCCACAGTGGTATATTACAGACCATTCTGGAGTATCCACAGTGGTATATTACAGACCATTCTGGAGTATCCACAGTGGTATATTACAGACCATTCTGGAGTATCCACAGTGGTATATTACAGACCATTCTGGAGTATCCACAGTGGTATATTACAGACCATTCTGGAGTATCCACAGTGGTATATTACAGACCATTCTGGAGTATCCACAGTGGTATATTACAGACCATTCTGGAGTATCCACAGTGGTATATTACAGACCATTCTGGAGTATCCACAGTGGTATATTACAGACCATTCTGGAGTATCCACAGTGGTATATTACAGACCATTCTGGAGTATCCACAGTGGTATATTACAGACCATTCTGGAGTATCCACAGTGGTATATTACAGACCATTCTGGAGTATCCACAGTGGTATATTACAGACCATTCTGGAGTATCCACAGTGGTATATTACAGACCATTCTGGAGTATACACAGTGGTATATTACAGACCATTCTGGAGTATCCACAGTGGTATATTACAGACCATTCTGGAGTATCCACAGTGGTATATTACAGGCCATTCTGGAGTATCCACAGTGGTATATTACAGACCATTCTGGAGTATCCACAGTGGTATATTACAGACCATTCTGGAGTATCCACAGTGGTATATTACAGACCATTCTGGAGTATCCACAGTGGTATATTACAGACCATTCTGGAGTATCCACAGTGGTATATTACAGACCATTCTGGAGTATCCACAGTGGTATATTACAGACCATTCTGGAGTATCCACAGTGGTATATTACAGACCATTCTGGAGTATCCACAGTGGTATATTACAGACCATTCTGGAGTATCCACAGTGGTATATTACAGACCATTCTGGAGTATCCACAGTGGTATATTACAGACCATTCTGGAGTATCCACAGTGGTATATTACAGACCATTCTGGAGTATCCACAGTGGTATATTACAGACCATTCTGGAGTATCCACAGTGGTATATTACAGACCATTCTGGAGTATCCACAGTGGTATATTACAGACCATTCTGGAGTATCCACAGTGGTATATTACAGACCATTCTGGAGTATCCACAGTGGTATATTACAGACCATTCTGGAGTATCCACAGTGGTATATTACAGACCATTCTGGAGTATCCACAGTGGTATATTACAGACCATTCTGGAGTATCCACAGTGGTATATTACAGACCATTCTGGAGTATCCACAGTGGTATATTACAGACCATTCTGGAGTATCCACAGTGGTATATTACAGACCATTCTGGAGTATCCACAGTGGTATATTACAGACCATTCTGGAGTATCCACAGTGGTATATTACAGACCATTCTGGAGTATCCACAGTGGTATATTACAGACCATTCTGGAGTATCCACAGTGGTATATTACAGACCATTCTGGAGTATCCACAGTGGTATATTACAGACCATTCTGGAGTATCCACAGTGGTATATTACAGACCATTCTGGAGTATCCACAGTGGTATATTACAGACCATTCTGGAGTATCCACAGTGGTATATTACAGACCATTCTGGAGTATCCACAGTGGTATATTACAGACCATTCTGGAGTATCCACAGTGGTATATTACAGACCATTCTGGAGTATCCACAGTGGTATATTACAGACCATTCTGGAGTATCCACAGTGGTATATTACAGACCATTCTGGAGTATCCACAGTGGTATATTACAGACCATTCTGGAGTATCCACAGTGGTATATTACAGACCATTCTGGAGTATCCACAGTGGTATATTACAGACCATTCTGGAGTATCCACAGTGGTATATTACAGACCATTCTGGAGTATCCACAGTGGTATATTACAGACCATTCTGGAGTATCCACAGTGGTATATTACAGACCATTCTGGAGTATCCACAGTGGTATATTACAGACCATTCTGGAGTATCCACAGTGGTATATTACAGACCATTCTGGAGTATCCACAGTGGTATATTACAGACCATTCTGGAGTATCCACAGTGGTATATTACAGACCATTCTGGAGTATCCACAGTGGTATATTACAGACCATTCTGGAGTATCCACAGTGGTATATTACAGACCATTCTGGAGTATCCACAGTGGTATATTACAGACCATTCTGGAGTATCCACAGTGGTATATTACAGACCATTCTGGAGTATCCACAGTGGTATATTACAGACCATTCTGGAGTATCCACAGTGGTATATTACAGACCATTCTGGAGTATCCACAGTGGTATATTACAGACCATTCTGGAGTATCCACAGTGGTATATTACAGACCATTCTGGAGTATCCACAGTGGTATATTACAGACCATTCTGGAGTATCCACAGTGGTATATTACAGACCATTCTGGAGTATCCACAGTGGTATATTACAGACCATTCTGGAGTATCCACAGTGGTATATTACAGACCATTCTGGAGTATCCACAGTGGTATATTACAGACCATTCTGGAGTATCCACAGTGGTATATTACAGACCATTCTGGAGTATCCACAGTGGTATATTACAGACCATTCTGGAGTATCCACAGTGGTATATTACAGACCATTCTGGAGTATCCACAGTGGTATATTACAGACCATTCTGGAGTATCCACAGTGGTATATTACAGACCATTCTGGAGTATCCACAGTGGTATATTACAGACCATTCTGGAGTATCCACAGTGGTATATTACAGACCATTCTGGAGTATCCACAGTGGTATATTACAGACCATTCTGGAGTATCCACAGTGGTATATTACAGACCATTCTGGAGTATCCACAGTGGTATATTACAGACCATTCTGGAGTATCCACAGTGGTATATTACAGACCATTCTGGAGTATCCACAGTGGTATATTACAGACCATTCTGGAGTATCCACAGTGGTATATTACAGACCATTCTGGAGTATCCACAGTGGTATATTACAGACCATTCTGGAGTATCCACAGTGGTATATTACAGACCATTCTGGAGTATCCACAGTGGTATATTACAGACCATTCTGGAGTATCCACAGTGGTATATTACAGACCATTCTGGAGTATCCACAGTGGTATATTACAGACCATTCTGGAGTATCCACAGTGGTATATTACAGACCATTCTGGAGTATCCACAGTGGTATATTACAGACCATTCTGGAGTATCCACAGTGGTATATTACAGACCATTCTGGAGTATCCACAGTGGTATATTACAGACCATTCTGGAGTATCCACAGTGGTATATTACAGACCATTCTGGAGTATCCACAGTGGTATATTACAGACCATTCTGGAGTATCCACAGTGGTATATTACAGACCATTCTGGAGTATCCACAGTGGTATATTACAGACCATTCTGGAGTATCCACAGTGGTATATTACAGACCATTCTGGAGTATCCACAGTGGTATATTACAGACCATTCTGGAGTATCCACAGTGGTATATTACAGGCCATTCTGGAGTATCCACAGTGGTATATTACAGACCATTCTGGAGTATCCACAGTGGTATATTACAGACCATTCTGGAGTATCCACAGTGGTATATTACAGACCATTCTGGAGTATCCACAGTGGTATATTACAGACCATTCTGGAGTATCCACAGTGGTATATTACAGACCATTCTGGAGTATCCACAGTGGTATATTACAGACCATTCTGGAGTATCCACAGTGGTATATTACAGACCATTCTGGAGTATCCACAGTGGTATATTACAGACCATTCTGGAGTATCCACAGTGGTATATTACAGACCATTCTGGAGTATCCACAGTGGTATATTACAGACCATTCTGGAGTATCCACAGTGGTATATTACAGACCATTCTGGAGTATCCACAGTGGTATATTACAGACCATTCTGGAGTATCCACAGTGGTATATTACAGACCATTCTGGAGTATCCACAGTGGTATATTACAGACCATTCTGGAGTATCCACAGTGGTATATTACAGACCATTCTGGAGTATCCACAGTGGTATATTACAGACCATTCTGGAGTATCCACAGTGGTATATTACAGACCATTCTGGAGTATCCACAGTGGTATATTACAGACCATTCTGGAGTATCCACAGTGGTATATTACAGACCATTCTGGAGTATCCACAGTGGTATATTACAGACCATTCTGGAGTATCCACAGTGGTATATTACAGACCATTCTGGAGTATCCACAGTGGTATATTACAGACCATTCTGGAGTATCCACAGTGGTATATTACAGACCATTCTGGAGTATCCACAGTGGTATATTACAGACCATTCTGGAGTATCCACAGTGGTATATTACAGACCATTCTGGAGTATCCACAGTGGTATATTACAGACCATTCTGGAGTATCCACAGTGGTATATTACAGACCATTCTGGAGTATCCACAGTGGTATATTACAGACCATTCTGGAGTATCCACAGTGGTATATTACAGACCATTCTGGAGTATCCACAGTGGTATATTACAGACCATTCTGGAGTATCCACAGTGGTATATTACAGACCATTCTGGAGTATCCACAGTGGTATATTACAGACCATTCTGGAGTATCCACAGTGGTATATTACAGACCATTCTGGAGTATCCACAGTGGTATATTACAGACCATTCTGGAGTATCCACAGTGGTATATTACAGACCATTCTGGAGTATCCACAGTGGTATATTACAGACCATTCTGGAGTATCCACAGTGGTATATTACAGACCATTCTGGAGTATCCACAGTGGTATATTACAGACCATTCTGGAGTATCCACAGTGGTATATTACAGACCATTCTGGAGTATCCACAGTGGTATATTACAGACCATTCTGGAGTATCCACAGTGGTATATTACAGACCATTCTGGAGTATCCACAGTGGTATATTACAGACCATTCTGGAGTATCCACAGTGGTATATTACAGACCATTCTGGAGTATCCACAGTGGTATATTACAGACCATTCTGGAGTATCCACAGTGGTATATTACAGACCATTCTGGAGTATCCACAGTGGTATATTACAGACCATTCTGGAGTATCCACAGTGGTATATTACAGACCATTCTGGAGTATCCACAGTGGTATATTACAGACCATTCTGGAGTATCCACAGTGGTATATTACAGACCATTCTGGAGTATACACAGTGGTATATTACAGACCATTCTGGAGTATCCACAGTGGTATATTACAGACCATTCTGGAGTATCCACAGTGGTATATTACAGACCATTCTGGAGTATCCACAGTGGTATATTACAGACCATTCTGGAGTATCCACAGTGGTATATTACAGACCATTCTGGAGTATCCACAGTGGTATATTACAGACCATTCTGGAGTATCCACAGTGGTATATTACAGACCATTCTGGAGTATCCACAGTGGTATATTACAGACCATTCTGGAGTATCCACAGTGGTATATTACAGACCATTCTGGAGTATCCACAGTGGTATATTACAGACCATTCTGGAGTATCCACAGTGGTATATTACAGACCATTCTGGAGTATCCACAGTGGTATATTACAGACCATTCTGGAGTATCCACAGTGGTATATTACAGACCATTCTGGAGTATCCACAGTGGTATATTACAGACCATTCTGGAGTATCCACAGTGGTATATTACAGACCATTCTGGAGTATCCACAGTGGTATATTACAGACCATTCTGGAGTATACACAGTTGTATATTACAGACCATTCTAGAGTATCCACAGTGGTATATTACAGACCATTCTGGAGTATCCACAGTGGAATATTACAGACCATTCTGGAGTATCCACAGTGGTATATTACAGACCATTCTGGAGTATCCACAGTGGTATATTACAGACCATTCCGGAGTATCCACAGTGGTATATTACAGACCATTCTGGAGTATCCACAGTGGTATATTACAGACCATTCTGGAGTATACGCAGTGGTATATTACAGACCATTCTGGAGTATCCACAGTGGTATATTACAGACCATTCTGGAGTATCCACAGTGGTATATTACAGGCCATTCTGGAGTATCCACAGTGGTATATTACAGACCATTCTGGAGTATCCACAGTGGTATATTACATACCATTCTGGAGTATCCACAGTGGAATATTACAGACCATTCAGGAGTATCCACAGTGGTACATTACAGACCATTCTGGAGTATCCACAGTGGTATATTACAGACCATTCTGGAGTATCCACAGTGGTATATTACAGACCATTCTGGAGTATACACAGTGGTATATTACAGACCATTCAGGAGTATCCACAGTGGTATATTACAGACCATTCTGGAGTATCCACAGTGGTATATTACAGGCCATTCTGGAGTATCCACAGTGGTATATTACAGACCATTCTGGAGTATCCACAGTGGTATATTACAGACCATTCTGGAGTATCCACAGTGGAATATTACAGACCATTCTGGAGTATCCACAGTGGTATATTACAGACCATTCTGGAGTATCCACAGTGGTATATTACAGACCATTCTGGAGTATCCACAGTGGTATATTACAGACCATTCTGGAGTATCCACAGTGGTATATTACAGACCATTCTGGAGTATACACAGTGGTATATTACAGACCATTCTGGAGTATCCACAGTGGTATATTACAGACCATTCTGGAGTATCCATAGTGGTATATGACAGGCCATTCTGGAGTATCCACAGCGGTATATTACAGACCATTCTGGAGTATCCACAGTGGTATATTACAGACCATTCTGGAGTATCCACAGTGGTATATTACAGATCATTCTGGAGTATCCACAGTGGTATATTACAGACCATTCTGGAGTATACACAGTGGTATATTACAGACCATTCTGGAGTATAAACAGTGGTATATTACAGACCATTCTGGAGTATCCACAGTGGTATATTACAGGCCATTCTGGAGTATCCACAGTGGTATATTACAGACCATTCTGGAGTATCCACAGTGGTATATTACAGACCATTCTGGAGTATCCACAGTGGTATATTACAGACCATTCTGGAGTATCCACAGTGGTATATTACAGACCATTCTGGAGTATCCACAGTGGTATATTACAGACCATTCTGGAGTATCCACAGTGGTATATTACAGACCATTCTGGAGTATCCACAGTGGTATATTACAGACCATTCTGGAGTATCCACAGTGGTATATTACAGGCCATTCTGGAGTATCCACAGTGGTATATTACAGACCATTCTGGAGTATCCACAGTGGTATATTACAGACCATTCTGGAGTATCCACAGTGGTATATTACAGACCATTCTGGAGTATCCACAGTGGTATATTACAGACCATTCTGGAGTATACACAGTGGTATATTACAGACCATTCTGGAGTATCCACAGTGGTATATTACAGACCATTCTGGAGTATCCACAGTGGTATATTACAGACCATTCTGGAGTATCCACAGTGGTATATTACAGACCATTCTGGAGTATCCACAGTGGTATATTACAGACCATTCTGGAGTATCCACAGTGGTATATTACAGACCATTCTGGAGTATCCACAGTGGTATATTACAGACCATTCTGGAGTATCCACAGTGGTATATTACAGACCATTCTGGAGTATCCACAGTGGTATATTACAGACCATTCTGGAGTATCCACAGTGGTATATTACAGACCATTCTGGAGTATACACAGTGGTATATTACAGACCATTCTGGAGTATCCACAGTGGTATATTACAGACCATTCTGGAGTATCCACAGTGGTATATTACAGACCATTCTGGAGTATCCACAGTGGTATATTACAGACCATTCTGGAGTATCCACAGTGGTATATTACAGACCATTCTGGAGTATCCACAGTGGTATATTACAGACCATTCTGGAGTATCCACAGTGGTATATTACAGACCATTCTGGAGTATCCACAGTGGTATATTACAGACCATTCTGGAGTATCCACAGCGGTATATTACAGACCATTCTGGAGTATCCACAGTGGTATATTACAGACCATTCTGGAGTATCCACAGTGGTATATTACAGACCATTCTGGAGTATCCACAGTGGTATATTACAGACCATTCTGGAGTATCCACAGTGGTATATTACAGACCATTCTGGAGTATCCACAGTGGTATATTACAGACCATTCTGGAGTATCCACAGTGGTATATTACAGACCATTCTGGAGTATCCACAGTGGTATATTACAGACCATTCTGGAGTATCCACAGTGGTATATTACAGACCATTCTGGAGTATCCACAGTGGTATATTACAGACCATTCTGGAGTATCCACAGTGGTATATTACAGACCATTCTGGAGTATCCACAGTGGTATATTACAGACCATTCTGGAGTATCCACAGTGGTATATTACAGACCATTCTGGAGTATCCACAGTGGTATATTACAGACCATTCTGGAGTATCCACAGTGGTATATTACAGACCATTCTGGAGTATCCACAGTGGTATATTACAGACCATTCTGGAGTATCCACAGTGGTATATTACAGACCATTCTGGAGTATCCACAGTGGTATATTACAGACCATTCTGGAGTATCCACAGTGGTATATTACAGACCATTCTGGAGTATCCAGAGTGGTATATTACAGACCATTCTGGAGTATCCACAGTGGTATATTACAGACCATTCTGGAGTATCCACAGTGGTATATTACAGACCATTCTGGAGTATCCACAGTGGTATATTACAGACCATTCTGGAGTATCCACAGTGGTATATTACAGACCATTCTGGAGTATCCACAGTGGTATATTACAGACCATTCTGGAGTATCCACAGTGGTATATTACAGACCATTCTGGAGTATCCACAGTGGTATATTACAGACCATTCTGGAGTATCCACAGTGGTATATTACAGACCATTCTGGAGTATCCACAGTGGTATATTACAGACCATTCTGGAGTATCCACAGTGGTATATTACAGACCATTCTGGAGTATCCACAGTGGTATATTACAGACCATTCTGGAGTATCCACAGTGGTATATTACAGACCATTCTGGAGTATCCACAGTGGTATATTACAGACCATTCTGGAGTATCCACAGTGGTATATTACAGACCATTCTGGAGTATCCACAGTGGTATATTACAGACCATTCTGGAGTATACACAGTGGTATATTACAGACCATTCTGGAGTATCCACAGTGGTATATTACAGACCATTCTGGAGTATCCACAGTGGTATATTACAGACCATTCTGGAGTATCCACAGTGGTATATTACAGACCATTCTGGAGTATCCACAGTGGTATATTACAGACCATTCTGGAGTATCCACAGTGGTATATTACAGACCATTCTGGAGTATCCACAGTGGTATATTACAGACCATTCTGGAGTATCCACAGTGGTATATTACAGACCATTCTGGAGTATCCACAGTGGTATATTACAGACCATTCTGGAGTATCCACAGTGGTATATTACAGACCATTCTGGAGTATCCACAGTGGTATATTACAAACCATTCTGGAGTATCCACAGTGGTATATTACAGACCATTCTGGAGTATCCACAGTGGTATATTACAGACCATTCTGGAGTATCCACAGTGGTATATTACAGTGGTATATTACAGACCATTCTGGAGTATACACAGTGGTATATTACAGACCATTCTGGAGTATCCACAGTGGTATATTACAGACCATTCTGGAGTATCCACAGTGGTATATTACAGACCATTCTGGAGTATCCACAGTGGTATATTACAGACCATTCTGGAGTATCCACAGTGGTATATTACAGACCATTCTGGAGTATCCACAGTGGTATATTACAGACCATTCTGGAGTATCCACAGTGGTATATTACAGACCATTCTGGAGTATCCACAGTGGTATATTACAGACCATTCTGGAGTATCCACAGTGGTATATTACAGACCATTCTGGAGTATCCACAGTGGTATATTACAGACCATTCTGGAGTATACACAGTGGTATATTACAGACCATTCTGGAGTATCCACAGTGGTATATTACAGACCATTCTGGAGTATCCACAGTGGTATATTACAGGCCATTCTGGAGTATCCACAGTGGTATATTACAGACCATTCTGGAGTATCCACAGTGGTATATTACAGACCATTCTGGAGTATCCACAGTGGTATATTACAGACCATTCTGGAGTATCCACAGTGGTATATTACAGACCATTCTGGAGTATCCACAGTGGTATATTACAGACCATTCTGGAGTATCCACAGTGGTATATTACAGACCATTCTGGAGTATCCACAGTGGTATATTACAGACCATTCTGGAGTATCCACAGTGGTATATTACAGACCATTCTGGAGTATCCACAGTGGTATATTACAGACCATTCTGGAGTATCCACAGTGGTATATTACAGACCATTCTGGAGTATCCACAGTGGTATATTACAGACCATTCTGGAGTATCCACAGTGGTATATTACAGACCATTCTGGAGTATCCACAGTGGTATATTACAGACCATTCTGGAGTATCCACAGTGGTATATTACAGACCATTCTGGAGTATCCACAGTGGTATATTACAGACCATTCTGGAGTATCCACAGTGGTATATTACAGACCATTCTGGAGTATCCACAGTGGTATATTACAGACCATTCTGGAGTATCCACAGTGGTATATTACAGACCATTCTGGAGTATCCACAGTGGTATATTACAGACCATTCTGGAGTATACACAGTGGTATATTACAGACCATTCTGGAGTATCCACAGTGGTATATTACAGACCATTCTGGAGTATCCACAGTGGTATATTACAGGCCATTCTGGAGTATCCACAGTGGTATATTACAGACCATTCTGGAGTATCCACAGTGGTATATTACAGACCATTCTGGAGTATCCACAGTGGTATATTACAGACCATTCTGGAGTATCCACAGTGGTATATTACAGACCATTCTGGAGTATCCACAGTGGTATATTACAGACCATTCTGGAGTATACACAGTGGTATATTACAGACCATTCTGGAGTATCCACAGTGGTATATTACAGACCATTCTGGAGTATCCACAGTGGTATATTACAGACCATTCTGGAGTATCCACAGTGGTATATTACAGACCATTCTGGAGTATCCACAGTGGTATATTACAGACCATTCTGGAGTATCCACAGTGGTATATTACAGACCATTCTGGAGTATCCACAGTGGTATATTACAGACCATTCTGGAGTATCCACAGTGGTATATTACAGACCATTCTGGAGTATCCACAGTGGTATATTACAGACCATTCTGGAGTATCCACAGTGGTATATTACAGACCATTCTGGAGTATCCACAGTGGTATATTACAGAGTATCCAGAGTGGTATATTACAGACCACTCTGGAGTATCCACAGTGGTATATTACAGACCATTCTGGAGTATCCACAGTGGTATATTACAGACCATTCTGGAGTATCCACAGTGGTATATTACAGACCATTCTGGAGTATCCACAGTGGTATATTACAGACCATTCTGGAGTATCCACAGTGGTATATTACAGACCATTCTGGAGTATCCACAGTGGTATATTACAGACCATTCTGGAGTATCCACAGTGGTATATTACAGACCATTCTGGAGTATCCACAGTGGTATATTACAGACCATTCTGGAGTATCCACAGTGGTATATTACAGACCATTCTGGAGTATCCACAGTGGTATATTACAGACCATTCTGGAGTATCCACAGTGGTATATTACAGACCATTCTGGAGTATCCACAGTGGTATATTACAGACCATTCTGGAGTATCCACAGTGGTATATTACAGACCATTCTGGAGTATCCACAGTGGTATATTACAGACCATTCTGGAGTATCCACAGTGGTATATTACAGACCATTCTGGAGTATCCACAGTGGTATATTACAGACCATTCTGGAGTATCCACAGTGGTATATTACAGACCATTCTGGAGTATCCACAGTGGTATATTACAGACCATTCTGGAGTATCCACAGTGGTATATTACAGACCATTCTGGAGTATACACAGTGGTATATTACAGACCATTCTGGAGTATCCACAGTGGTATATTACAGACCATTCTGGAGTATCCACAGTGGTATATTACAGACCATTCTGGAGTATCCACAGTGGTATATTACAGACCATTCTGGAGTATCCACAGTGGTATATTACAGACCATTCTGGAGTATCCACAGTGGTATATTACAGACCATTCTGGAGTATCCACAGTGGTATATTACAGACCATTCTGGAGTATCCACAGTGGTATATTACAGACCATTCTGGAGTATCCACAGTGGTATATTACAGACCATTCTGGAGTATCCACAGTGGTATATTACAGGCCATTCTGGAGTATCCACAGTGGTATATTACAGACCATTCTGGAGTATCCACAGTGGTATATTACAGACCATTCTGGAGTATCCACAGTGGTATATTACAGACCATTCTGGAGTATCCACAGTGGTATATTACAGACCATTCTGGAGTATCCACAGTGGTATATTACAGACCATTCTGGAGTATCCACAGTGGTATATTACAGACCATTCTGGAGTATACACAGTGGTATATTACAGACCATTCTGGAGTATCCACAGTGGTATATTACAGACCATTCTGGAGTATCCACAGTGGTATATTACAGGCCATTCTGGAGTATCCACAGTGGTATATTACAGACCATTCTGGAGTATCCACAGTGGTATATTACAGACCATTCTGGAGTATCCACAGTGGAATATTACAGACCATTCTGGAGTATCCACAGTGGTATATTACAGACCATTCTGGAGTATCCACAGTGGTATATTACAGACCATTCTGGAGTATCCACAGTGGTATATTACAGACCATTCTGGAGTATCCACAGTGGTATATTACAGACCATTCTGGAGTATCCACAGTGGTATATTACAGACCATTCTGGAGTATCCACAGTGGTATATTACAGACCATTCTGGAGTATCCACAGTGGTATATTACAGACCATTCTGGAGTATCCACAGTGGTATATTACAGACCATTCTGGAGTATCCACAGTGGTATATTACAGACCATTCTGGAGTATCCACAGTGGTATATTACAGACCATTCTGGAGTATCCACAGTGGTATATTACAGACCATTCTGGAGTATCCACAGTGGTATATTACAGACCATTCTGGAGTATACACAGTGGTATATTACAGACCATTCTGGAGTATCCACAGTGGTATATTACAGACCATTCTGGAGTATCCACAGTGGTATATTACAGACCATTCTGGAGTATCCACAGTGGTATATTACAGACCATTCTGGAGTATCCACAGTGGTATATTACAGACCATTCTGGAGTATCCACAGTGGTATATTACAGACCATTCTGGAGTATCCACAGTGGTATATTACAGACCATTCTGGAGTATCCACAGTGGTATATTACAGACCATTCTGGAGTATCCACAGTGGTATATTACAGACCATTCTGGAGTATCCACAGTGGTATATTACAGACCATTCTGGAGTATCCACAGTGGTATATTACAGACCATTCTGGAGTATCCACAGTGGTATATTACAGACCATTCTGGAGTATCCACAGTGGTATATTACAGACCATTCTGGAGTATCCACAGTGGTATATTACAGACCATTCTGGAGTATCCACAGTGGTATATTACAGACCATTCTGGAGTATCCACAGTGGTATATTACAGACCATTCTGGAGTATCCACAGTGGTATATTACAGACCATTCTGGAGTATCCACAGTGGTATATTACAGACCATTCTGGAGTATCCACAGTGGTATATTACAGACCATTCTGGAGTATCCACAGTGGTATATTACAGACCATTCTGGAGTATCCACAGTGGTATATTACAGACCATTCTGGAGTATCCACAGTGGTATATTACAGACCATTCTGGAGTATCCACAGTGGTATATTACAGACCATTCTGGAGTATCCACAGTGGTATATTACAGACCATTCTGGAGTATCCACAGTGGTATATTACAGACCATTCTGGAGTATCCACAGTGGTATATTACAGACCATTCTGGAGTATCCACAGTGGTATATTACAGACCATTCTGGAGTATCCACAGTGGTATATTACAGACCATTCTGGAGTATCCACAGTGGTATATTACAGACCATTCTGGAGTATCCACAGTGGTATATTACAGACCATTCTGGAGTATCCACAGTGGTATATTACAGACCATTCTGGAGTATCCACAGTGGTATATTACAGACCATTCTGGAGTATCCACAGTGGTATATTACAGACCATTCTGGAGTATCCACAGTGGTATATTACAGACCATTCTGGAGTATCCACAGTGGTATATTACAGACCATTCTGGAGTATCCACAGTGGTATATTACAGACCATTCTGGAGTATCCACAGTGGTATATTACAGACCATTCTGGAGTATCCACAGTGGTATATTACAGACCATTCTGGAGTATCCACAGTGGTATATTACAGACCATTCTGGAGTATCCACAGTGGTATATTACAGACCATTCTGGAGTATCCACAGTGGTATATTACAGACCATTCTGGAGTATCCACAGTGGTATATTACAGACCATTCTGGAGTATCCACAGTGGTATATTACAGACCATTCTGGAGTATCCACAGTGGTATATTACAGACCATTCTGGAGTATCCACAGTGGTATATTACAGACCATTCTGGAGTATCCACAGTGGTATATTACAGACCATTCTGGAGTATCCACAGTGGTATATTACAGACCATTCTGGAGTATCCACAGTGGTATATTACAGACCATTCTGGAGTATCCACAGTGGTATATTACAGACCATTCTGGAGTATCCACAGTGGTATATTACAGACCATTCTGGAGTATCCACAGTGGTATATTACAGACCATTCTGGAGTATCCACAGTGGTATATTACAGACCATTCTGGAGTATCCACAGTGGTATATTACAGACCATTCTGGAGTATCCACAGTGGTATATTACAGACCATTCTGGAGTATCCACAGTGGTATATTACAGACCATTCTGGAGTATCCACAGTGGTATATTACAGACCATTCTGGAGTATCCACAGTGGTATATTACAGACCATTCTGGAGTATCCACAGTGGTATATTACAGACCATTCTGGAGTATCCACAGTGGTATATTACAGACCATTCTGGAGTATCCACAGTGGTATATTACAGACCATTCTGGAGTATCCACAGTGGTATATTACAGACCATTCTGGAGTATCCACAGTGGTATATTACAGACCATTCTGGAGTATCCACAGTGGTATATTACAGACCATTCTGGAGTATCCACAGTGGTATATTACAGACCATTCTGGAGTATCCACAGTGGTATATTACAGACCATTCTGGAGTATCCACAGTGGTATATTACAGACCATTCTGGAGTATCCACAGTGGTATATTACAGACCATTCTGGAGTATCCACAGTGGTATATTACAGACCATTCTGGAGTATCCACAGTGGTATATTACAGACCATTCTGGAGTATCCACAGTGGTATATTACAGACCATTCTGGAGTATCCACAGTGGTATATTACAGACCATTCTGGAGTATCCACAGTGGTATATTACAGACCATTCTGGAGTATCCACAGTGGTATATTACAGACCATTCTGGAGTATCCACAGTGGTATATTACAGACCATTCTGGAGTATCCACAGTGGTATATTACAGACCATTCTGGAGTATCCACAGTGGTATATTACAGACCATTCTGGAGTATCCACAGTGGTATATTACAGACCATTCTGGAGTATCCACAGTGGTATATTACAGACCATTCTGGAGTATCCACAGTGGTATATTACAGACCATTCTGGAGTATCCACAGTGGTATATTACAGACCATTCTGGAGTATCCACAGTGGTATATTACAGACCATTCTGGAGTATCCACAGTGGTATATTACAGACCATTCTGGAGTATCCACAGTGGTATATTACAGACCATTCTGGAGTATCCACAGTGGTATATTACAGACCATTCTGGAGTATCCACAGTGGTATATTACAGACCATTCTGGAGTATCCACAGTGGTATATTACAGACCATTCTGGAGTATCCACAGTGGTATATTACAGACCATTCTGGAGTATCCACAGTGGTATATTACAGACCATTCTGGAGTATCCACAGTGGTATATTACAGACCATTCTGGAGTATCCACAGTGGTATATTACAGACCATTCTGGAGTATCCACAGTGGTATATTACAGACCATTCTGGAGTATCCACAGTGGTATATTACAGACCATTCGGGAGTATCCACAGTGGTATATTACAGACCATTCTGGAGTATCCACAGTGGTATATTACAGACCATTCTGGAGTATCCACAGTGGTATATTACAGACCATTCTGGAGTATCCACAGTGGTATATTACAGACCATTCTGGAGTATCCACAGTGGTATATTACAGACCATTCTGGAGTATCCACAGTGGTATATTACAGACCATTCTGGAGTATCCACAGTGGTATATTACAGACCATTCTGGAGTATCCACAGTGGTATATTACAGACCATTCTGGAGTATCCACAGTGGTATATTACAGACCATTCTGGAGTATCCACAGTGGTATATTACAGACCATTCTGGAGTATCCACAGTGGTATATTACAGACCATTCTGGAGTATCCACAGTGGTATATTACAGACCATTCTGGAGTATCCACAGTGGTATATTACAGACCATTCTGGAGTATCCACAGTGGTATATTACAGACCATTCTGGAGTATCCACAGTGGTATATTACAGACCATTCTGGAGTATCCACAGTGGTATATTACAGACCATTCTGGAGTATCCACAGTGGTATATTACAGACCATTCTGGAGTATCCACAGTGGTATATTACAGACCATTCTGGAGTATCCACAGTGGTATATTACAGACCATTCTGGAGTATCCACAGTGGTATATTACAGACCATTCTGGAGTATCCACAGTGGTATATTACAGACCATTCTGGAGTATCCACAGTGGTATATTACAGACCATTCTGGAGTATCCACAGTGGTATATTACAGACCATTCTGGAGTATCCACAGTGGTATATTACAGACCATTCTGGAGTATCCACAGTGGTATATTACAGACCATTCTGGAGTATCCACAGTGGTATATTACAGACCATTCTGGAGTATACACAGTGGAATATTACAGACCATTCTGGAGTATCCACAGTGGTATATAACAGTGGAGTATCCACAGTGGTATATTACAGACCATTCTGGAGTATCCACAGTGGTATATTACAGACCATTCTGGAGTATCCACAGTGGTATATTACAGGCCATTCTGGAGTATCCACAGTGGTATATTACAGACCATTCTGGAGTATCCACAGTGGTATATTACAGACCATTCTGGAGTATCCACAGTGGTATATTACAGACCATTCTGGAGTATCCACAGTGGTATATTACAGACCATTCTGGAGTATCCACAGTGGTATATTACAGACCATTCTGGAGTATCCACAGTGGTATATTACAGACCATTCTGGAGTATCCACAGTGGTATATTACAGACCATTCTGGAGTATCCACAGTGGTATATTACAGACCATTCTGGAGTATCCACAGTGGTATATTACAGACCATTCTGGAGTATCCACAGTGGTATATTACAGACCATTCTGGAGTATCCACAGTGGTATATTACAGACCATTCTGGAGTATCCACAGTGGTATATTACAGACCATTCTGGAGTATCCACAGTGGCATATTACAGACCATTCTGGAGTATCCACAGTGGTATATTACAGACCATTCTGGAGTATCCACAGTGGTATGACACAGACCATTCTGGATTATCCACAGTGGTATATTACAGACCATTCTGGAGTATCCACAGTGGTATATTACAGACCATTCTGGAGTATCCACAGTGGTATATTACAGACCATTCTGGAGTATCCACAGTGGTATATTACAGACCATTCTGGAGTATCCACAGTGGTATATTACAGACCATTCTGGAGTATCCACAGTGGTATATTACAGACCATTCTGGAGTATCCACAGTGGTATATTACAGACCATTCTGGAGTATCCACAGTGGTATATTACAGACCATTCTGGAGTATCCACAGTGGTATATTACAGACCATTCTGGAGTATCCACAGTGGTATATTACAGACCATTCTGGAGTATCCACAGTGGTATATTACAGGCCATTCTGGAGTATCCACAGTGGTATATTACAGACCATTCTGGAGTATCCACAGTGGTATATTACAGACCATTCTGGAGTATCCACAGTGGTATATTACAGACCATTCTGGAGTATCCACAGTGGTATATTACAGACCATTCTGGAGTATCCACAGTGGTATATTACAGACCATTCTGGAGTATCCACAGTGGTATATTACAGACCATTCTGGAGTATACACAGTGGTATATTACAGACCATTCTGGAGTATCCACAGTGGTATATTACAGACCATTCTGGAGTATCCACAGTGGTATATTACAGGCCATTCTGGAGTATCCACAGTGGTATATTACAGGCCATTCTGGAGTATCCACAGTGGTATATTACAGACCATTCTGGAGTATCCACAGTGGTATATTACAGACCATTCTGGAGTATCCACAGTGGTATATTACAGACCATTCTGGAGTATCCACAGTGGTATATTACAGACCATTCTGGAGTATCCACAGTGGTATATTACAGACCATTCTGGAGTATCCACAGTGGTATATTACAGACCATTCTGGAGTATCCACAGTGGTATATTACAGACCATTCTGGAGTATCCACAGTGGTATATTACAGACCATTCTGGAGTATCCACAGTGGTATATTACAGACCATTCTGGAGTATCCACAGTGGTATATTACAGACCATTCTGGAGTATCCACAGTGGTATATTACAGACCATTCTGGAGTATCCACAGTGGTATATTACAGACCATTCTGGAGTATCCACAGTGGTATATTACAGACCATTCTGGAGTATCCACAGTGGTATATTACAGACCATTCGAGTATCCACAGTTGTATATTACAGACCATTCTGGAGTATCCACAGTGGTATATTACAGACCATTCTGGAGTATCCACAGTGGTATATTACAGACCATTCTGGAGTATCCACAGTGGTATATTACAGACCATTCTGGAGTATCCACAGTGGTATATTACAGACCATTCTGGAGTATCCACAGTGGTATATTACAGGCCATTCTGGAGTATCCACAGTGGTATATTACAGACCATTCTGGAGTATCCACAGTGGTATATTACAGACCATTCTGGAGTATCCACAGTGGTATATTACAGACCATTCTGGAGTATCCACAGTGGTATATTACAGACCATTCTGGAGTATCCACAGTGGTATATTACAGACCATTCTGGAGTATCCACAGTGGTATATTACAGACCATTCTGGAGTATCCACAGTGGTATATTACAGACCATTCTGGAGTATCCACAGTGGTATATTACAGACCATTCTGGAGTATCCACAGTGGTATATTACAGACCATTCTGGAGTATCCACAGTGGTATATTACAGACCATTCTGGAGTATCCACAGTGGTATATTACAGACCATTCTGGAGTATCCACAGTGGTATATTACAGACCATTCTGGAGTATCCACAGTGGTATATTACAGACCATTCTGGAGTATCCACAGTGGTATATTACAGACCATTCTGGAGTATCCACAGTGGTATATTACAGACCATTCTGGAGTATCCACAGTGGTATATTACAGACCATTCTGGAGTATCCACAGTGGTATATTACAGACCATTCTGGAGTATCCACAGTGGTATATTACAGACCATTCTGGAGTATCCACAGTGGTATATTACAGACCATTCTGGAGTATCCACAGTGGTATATTACAGACCATTCTGGAACATCCACACTGGTACATTACAGACCATTCTGGAGTATCCACAGTGGTATATTACAGACCATTCTGGAGTATCCACAGTGGTATATTACAGACCATTCTTGAACATCCACAGTGGTACATTACAGACTATTCTGGAGTATCCACAGTGGTATATTACTGACCATTCTGGAGTATCCACAGTGGTATATTACAGACCATTCTGGAGTATCCACAGTTGTATATTACAGGCCATTCTGGAGTATCCACAGTGGTATATTACAAACCATTCTGGAGTATCCACAGTGGTATATTACAGACCATTCTGGAGTATCCATAGTAGTATATTGCTGACCCTTCTGGAGTATCCACAGTGGTATATAACAGACCATTCTGGAGTATCCACAGTGGTATATTACAGACCATTATGGAGTATCCACAGTGGTATATTGCAGACCCTTCTGGAGTATCCACAGTGGTATATTACAGACCATTCTGGAGTATCCACAGTGGTATATTGCAGACCCTTCTGGAGTATCCACAGTGGTATATTACAGACCATTCTGGAGTATCCACAGTGGTATATTACAGACCATTCTGGAGTATCCACAGTGGTATATTACAGACCATTCTGGAGTATCCACAGTGGTATATTACAGACCATTCTGTAGTATCCACAGTGGTATATTACAGACCATTCTGGAGTATCCACAGTGGTATATTACAGACCATTCTGGAGTATCCACAGTGGTATATTACAGACCATTCTGGAGTATCCACAGTGGTATATTACAGACCATTCTGGAGTATCCACAGTGGTATATTACAGACCATTCTGGAGTATCCACAGTGGTATATTACAGACCATTCTGGAGTATCCACAGTGGTATATTACAGACCATTCTGGAGTATCCACAGTGGTATATTACAGACCATTCTGGAGTATCCACAGTGGTATATTACAGACCATTCTGGAGTATCCACAGTGGAATATTACAGACCATTCTGGAGTATCCACAGTGGTATATTACAGACCATTCTGGAGTATCCACAGTGGTATATTACAGACCATTCTGGAGTATCCACAGTGGTATATTACAGACCATTCTGGAGTATCCACAGTGGTATATTACAGACCATTCTGGAGTATCCACAGTGGTATATTACAGACCATTCTGGAGTATCCACAGTGGTATATTACAGACCATTCTGGAGTATCCACAGTGGTATATTACAGACCATTCTGGAGTATCCACAGTGGTATATTACAGACCATTCTGGAGTATCCACAGTGGTATATTACAGACCATTCTGGAGTATCCACAGTGGTATATTACAGACCATTCTGGAGTATCCACAGTGGTATATTACAGACCATTCTCGAGTATCCACAGTGGCATATTACAGACCATTGTGGTGTATCCACAGTGCTATATTACAGACCATTCTGGAGTATCCACAGTGGTATATTACAAACCATTCTGGAGTATCCACAGTGGTATATTACAGGCCATTCTGGAGTATCCACAGTGGTATATTACAGACCATTCAGGAGTATCCACAGTGGTATATTACAGACCATTCTGGAGTATCCACAGTGGTATATTACATGCCATTCTGGAGTATCCACAGTGGTATATTTCAGGCCATTCTGGAGTATCCACAGTGGTATATTACAGACCATTCTGGAGTATCCACAGTGGTATATTACAGACCATTCTTGAACATCCACAGTGGTACATTACAGACTATTCTGGAGTATCCACAGTGGTATATTACTGACCATTCTGGAGTATCCAAAGTGGTATATTACAGACCCTTCTGGAGTATCCACAGTGGTATATAACAGACCATTCTGGAGTATCCACAGTGGTATATTACAGACCATTATGGAGTATCCACAGTGGTATATTGCAGACCCTTCTGGAGTATCCACAGTGGTATATTGCAGACCCTTCTGGAGTATCCACAGTGGTATATTACAGACCATTCTGGAGTATCCACAGTGGTATATTGCAGACCATTCTGTAGTATCCACAGTGGTATATTACAAACCATTCTGGAGTATCCACAGTGGTATATTACAGACCATTCTGGAGTATCTACAGTGGTATATTACAGACCATTCTGGAGTATCCACAGTGGTATATTACAAACCATTCTGGAGTATCCACAGTGGTATATTACAGTCCATTCTGGAGTATCCACAGTGG
This sequence comes from Cherax quadricarinatus, assembly GCF_038502225.1. NCBI lineage: Eukaryota > Metazoa > Arthropoda > Malacostraca > Decapoda > Parastacidae > Cherax > Cherax quadricarinatus. The sequence continues at coordinate 19,797,917 of NC_091370.1, forward strand.
TATATTACAAACCATTCTGGAATATCCACAGCGGTATATTACAGACCATTCTGGAGTATCCACAGTGGTATATTACAGACCATTCTGGAGTATCCACAGTGGTATATTACATCCCATTCTGGAGTATCCACAGTGGTATATTGCAGACCATTCTGGAGCATCCACAGTGGTATATTACAGACCATTCTGGAGTATTCACAGTGGTATATTACAGACCATTCTGGAGTATCCACAGTGGTATATTACAGACCATTCTGGAGTATCCATAGTGGTATATTACAGACCATTCTGGAGTATCCACAGTGGTATATTACAGACCATTCTGGAGTATCCACAGTGGTATATTACAGACCATTCTGGAGTATCCACAGTGGTATATTACAGACCATTCTGGAGGGTCCACAGTGGTATATTACAAACCATTCTTGAGTATCCACAGTGGTATATTACAGACCATTCTGGAGCATCCACAGTGGTATATTACAGATCATTCTTGAGTATCCACAGTTGTATGTTACAGACCATTCAGGAGTATCCACAGTGGTATATTACAGACCATTCTGGAGTATCCACAGTGGTATATTACAGACCATTCTGGAGTATCCACAGTGGTATAATACAGACCATTCTGGAGTATCCACAGTGGTATATTACAGACCATTCTGGAGCATCCACAGTGGTATATTACAGATAATTCTTGAGTATCCACAGAGGTATATTACAGACCATTCTGGAGTATCCACAGTGGTATATTACAGACCATTCAGGAGTATCCACAGTGGTATATTACAGACCATTCTGGAGTATCCACAGTGGTATATTCCAGACCATTCTGGAGTATCCACAGTGGTATATTACAGACCATTCTGGAGTATCCACAGTGGTATATTACGGACCATTCTGGAGTATCCACAGTGGTATATTACAGACCGTTCTGGAGTTTCCACAGTGGTATATTACAGACCATTCTGGAGTATCCACAGTGGTATATCACAGTTTTCTGGAGCATCCACAGTGGTATATTACAGATCATTCTGGAGTATCCGCAGTGGTATATTACAGACCATTCTGGAGTATCCACAGTGGCATATTACAGACCATTCTGGAGTATCCACTGTGGTATATTACAAACCATTCTAGAGTATCCACAGTGGTGTATTACAGACCATTCTGGAGTATCCACAGTGGTATATTACAGACCATTCTGGAGTATCCACAGTGGTATATTACAGACAATTCTGGAGTATCCACAGTGGTATATTACTGACCATTCTGGAGTATCCACAGTGGTATATTACAGACCATTCTGGAGTATCCACAGTGGTATATTACAGACCATTCTGGAGTATCCACATTGGAATATTACAGACCATTCTGGAGTATCCACAGTGGTATATTACAGGCCATTCTGGATTATCCACAGTGGTATATTACAGACCATTCTGGAGTATCCACAGTGGTATATTACAGACCATTCTGGAGTATCCACAGTGGTATATTACAGACCATTCTGGAGTATCCACAGTGGTATATTACACACTTTTCTGGAGTATACAGAGTGGAATATTACAGACCATTCTGGAGTATCAACGGTGGTATATTACAGGTCTTTCTGGAGTATCCACAGTGGTATATTACAGACCATTCTGGAGTATCCACAGTGGAATATTACAGACCATTCTGGAGTATCCACAGTAGTATATTACAGGCCATTCTGGAGTATCCACAGTGGTATATTACAGACCATTCTGGAGTATCCACAGTGGTACATTATAGACCATTCTGGAGTATCCACAGAGGTATTTTACAGACTATTCTGGAGTATCCACAGTGGTATATTACAGGCCATTCTGGAGTTTCCACAGTGGTACATTATAGACCATTCTGGAGTATCCACAGAGGTATTTTACAGACTATTCTGGAGTATCCACAGTGGTATATTACAGGCCATTCTGGAGTATCCACAGTGGCATATTACAGACCACTCTGGAGAATCCACTGTGGTATATTACAGACCATTATGGAGTATCCACAGTGGTATATTACAGACCATTTTGGAGTATCCACAGTGGTATATTACAGATCATTCTGGATTATCCACAGTGGTATATTACAGACCATTCAGGAGTATCCACAGTGGTATATTACAGACTATTCTGGAGAATCCACAGTGGTATATTACAGACCATTCTGGAGTATCCACAGTGGTATATCAGAGACCATTCTGGAATATCCACAGTGGTATATTACAGATCATTCTGGAGTATCCACAGTGATATGTTACAGGCCATTCTGGAGCATCCACAGTGGTATATTACAGACCATTCTGGAGTATCCACAGTGGTATGTTACAGACCATTCTAGAGTATTCTCTGTGGTATATTACAGACCATTCTGGAGCATCCACTGTGGTATATTACAGACCATTCTGGAGCATCCACAGTGGTATATTACACACCATTCGGGAGTATCCACAGTGGTATATTAAAGACCATTCTGGAGCATCCACAGTGGCATATTACAGACCATTCTGCAGCATCCACAGAGGTATATTACAGACCATTCTGGAATATTCACAGTGGTATATTACAGACCATTCTGGAATATACACAGCTGTATATAACAGACCATTCTGGACTATCCACAGTGGTATATTACAGACCATTCTGCAGCATCCACAGAGGTATATTACAGACCATTCTGGAATATTCACAGTGGTATATTACAGACAATTCTGGAATATACACAGCTGTATATAACAGACCATTCTGGACTATCCACAGTGGTATATTACAGACCATTCTGGAGTATCCACAGTGGTATATTACAGACCATTCTGGACTATCCACAGTGGTATATTACAGACCATTCTGGAATATTCACAGTGGTATATTACAGACCATTCTCGAGTATCCACAGTGGTATATTACAGACCATTCTGGAGTATCCACAGTGGTATATTACAGACCATTCTTGAGTATGCACAGTGGTATATTACAGACCATTCTGGAATATTAACAGTGGTATGTTACAGACCATTCTGGACTATCCACAGTGGTATATTACAAACCATTCTGGAGTATCCACAGTGGTATATTACAGACCATTCTGGAGTATCCACAGTGGTATATTACAAACCATTCTGGAGTATCCACAGTGGTATATTACAGGCCATTCTGGAGTATCCACAGTTGTATATTACAGACCATTCTGGGGTATCCACAGTGGTATATTACAGAACATTCTGGAGTATCCACAGTGGTATATTAGAGGCAATTCTGGAGTATCCACAGTGGTATATTACAGGCCATTCTGGAGTATCCACGGTGGTATATTACAGACCATTCAGGAGTATCCACAGTGGTATATTACAGACCATTCTGGAGTATACACAGTGGTATATTACAAACCATTCTGGAGTATCCACAGTGGTATATTACAGACCAATCTGGAGTATCCACAGTGGTCTATTACAGGCGATTCTGGAGTATCCACAGTGGTATATTACAGGCCATTCTGGAGTATCCACAGTGGTATATTACAGACCATTCTGGAGTATCCACAGTGGTATATTACAGACCATTCTGGAGTATACACAGTGGTACATTACAAACCATTCTTGAGTATCCACAGTGGTATATTAGAGACCATTCTGGAGTATCCACAGTGGTATATTACAGACCATTCTGGAGTATCCACAGTGGTATATTACATACCATTCTGGAGTATCCACAGTGGCATATTACAGACCATTCTGGAGTATCCACAGTGGTATATTATAGACCATTCTGGAGTATCCACAGTGGTATATTACAGACCATTCTGGAGTATCCACAGTGGTATATTACAGACCATTCTGGAGTATCCACAGTGGTATATTACAGATCATTCTGGAGTATCCACAGTGGTATATTACAGACCATTCTGGAGTATCCACAGTGGTATATTACAGATCATTCTGGAGTATCCACAGTGGTATATTACAGACCAATCTGGAGTATCCACAGTTGTATATTACAGACCATTCTGGAGTATCCACAGTGGTATATTACAGACCATTCTGGAGCATCCACAGTGGTATATTACAGACCATTCTGAAGTATTCACAGTCGTATATTACAGACCATTCTGGAGTATCCACAGTGTAATATTACAGGCCATTCTGGAGTATCCACAGTGGTATATTACAGGCCATTCTGGAGTATCCACAGTGGTATATTACAGACCATTCTGAAGTATCCACAGTGGTATATAACAGACCATTCTGGAGTATCCACAGTGGTATATTACAGACCATTCTGGAGTATCCACATTGGTATATTAGAGACCATTCTGGAGTATCCACAGTGGTATATAACAGACCATTCTGGAGTATCCACAGTGGTATATTACAGACCATTCTGGAGTATCCACAGTGGTATATTACTCAGAACACTACACTCACAACACTACACTCACAACACTACACTCACAACACTACACTCACAACACTACACTCACAACACTACACTCACAACACTACACTCAAAACACTTCACTCACAATACTACACTCACAACACTACACTCACAACACTACACTCACAACACTACACTCACAACACCACACCCACAGGACTACACTCACAACACTACACTCACAACACTACACTCACAACACCACACCCAAAGGACTACACTCACAACACTACACTCACAACACTACACTCACAACACTACACTCACAACACTACACTCACAACACTACACTCACAACACTACACTCACAACACTACACTCACAACACTACACTCACAACACTACACTCACAACACTACACTCACAACACTACACTCACAACACCACACCCACAGGACTACACTCACAACACTACACTCACAACACTACACTCACAACACCACACCCAAAGGACTACACTCACAACACTACACTCACAACACTACACTCACAACACTACACTCACAACACTACACTCACAACACTACACTCACAACACTACACTCACAACACTACACTCACAACACTACACTCACAACACCACACCCAAAGGACTACACTCACAACACTACACTCAAAACACTTCACTCACAACACTACACTCACAACACTACACTCACAACACTACACTCACAACACTACACTCACAACACCACACCCACAGGACTACACTCACAACACTACACTCACAACACTACACTCACAACATCACACCCAAAGGACTACACTCACAACACTACACTCACAACACTACACTCACAACATCACACCCTCAGGACTACACTCACAACACTACACTCACAACACTACACTCACAACACTACACTCACAACACTACACTCACAACACTACACTAACAACACCACACCCAAAGGACTACACTCACAACACTACACTCACAACACTACACTCACAACACTACACTAACAACACCACACCCAAAGGACTACACTCACAACACTACACTCACAACACTACACTCACAACACTACACTCACAACACTACACTCACAACACCACACCCTCAGGACTACACTCACAACACTACACTCACAACACTACACTCACAACACTACACTCACAAGACCACACCCTCAGGACTACACTCACAACACTACACTCATAACACTACACTCACAACACTACACTCACAACACCACACCCACAGGACTACACTCACAACACTACACTCATAACACTACACTCACAACACTACACTCACAACACTACACTCACAACACCACACCCACAGGACTACACTCACAACACTACACTCACAACATTATACTCACAACACTACACTCGCAACACCACACCCACAGGACTACACTCATAACACTACACTCACAACACTACACTCACAACACTACACTCACAACACCACACTCACAACACCACACCCACAGGACTACACTCACAACACTACACTCACAACATTACACTCACAACACCACACTCACAACACCACACCCACAGGACTACACTCATAACACTACACTCACAACACTACACTCACAACACTACACTCACAGGACTACACTCACAACACTACACTCACAACATTACACTCACAACACCACACTCACAACACCACACTCACAACACCACACCCACAGGACTACACTCACAACACTACACTCACAACACTACACTCACAACATTATACTCACAACACTACACTCACAACACCACACCCACAGGACTACACTCATAACACTACACTCACAACACTACACTCATAACACTACACTCACACCACGGAGACCTCATCCACTTCACTGGATCAATCCGTTCCACCAGTTGAGGAGAAAGACTTAGCTCCCACTGACTTCCCAGATGAGGTCAAGCATTTGTTGACTCTGTTGAACAAACATCGTAAAGGCATTGCCTTACCAGGTGAGAAGATGGGTATAACGAACTTATTGTCCCATCGTATCCCACTTGAATCTGGTACTAGACCTGTCTATATACCTGCATTCAGAATGCCTCATTCCCAAGTTGCTGTCACAGAAGAATTGATCAATCAAATGCTTGATGTTGGAGTTATTGCACCTAGTAATTCACCCTTGGAATGCACCCTTGATCCTAGTACCTAAGTAGGATTATACTTGGAAATATAAACACAAATGCAGTATAATGTGATCCTTTATTGACTACGTTTCGCCCACACAGTGGGCTTTTTCAAGTCACAAACAGAACTACCTGGGGTGGAAGGAACGCGAGTATTTATAGTCCGGTTCAGAATGCTGAGGTCAGGTGAAGAATGCTGCATCTGATGATGTACCGAGTGGGGTTATAGAGCCTAAAAACTTGGGTAGCTTGGAAAGGAGATTGGATAAGTTTGTGAGCAGACCTTCTACAGTGTTCTTATGTGGGATAGCGATGAAGAAGTTTCTTGGCAAGTGGTTCAGCTATGTTATAGAAGCCACTATTCTGGTTGAAGTTGTCGGATATAGAAATAAGTGATGATTCCAGGATTCTTCGGTATTGAGTGTTGTCTTCTGTGGCGATAAGTCTTGAGTTCCTGTAGTTTATCAAGTGGTTGTGTGAATTACGATGTTGTACGCAGGCATTCCTTGTGTCGTCAGACCTGCTTGCGTATTGGTGTTCTGAAACACGTGTTTGGAGGTCCCTTGATGTTTCGCCCACGTATAACTTGTTGCAGTCATTACAAGGGATTATGTATACCCCTGCAGAGGATGGAGGCTTGTCCTGTCTACTACCGGTGATGTCCTTGATGGTCGTGGTTGTGGAGGTAGATACTTGGAATGATGTTTTGGCAAAGATGTTGGAAACATGTTTGGCAATGGAGTTGGTGGGAAGGACTATGTATCTCTTCTCGGCAGTGTCTTCTCTGGGTGTGTTGAAGATGTTTAATGCCCGCCGTCTGCAGTCTCTGATGAAGTGACGAGGATAGTGGAGTTTAGAAAATTGCCAAACATGTTTCCAACATCTTTGCCAAAACATCATTCCAAGTATCTACCTCCACAACCACGACCATCAAGGACATCACCGGTAGTAGACAGGACAAGCCTCCATCCTCTGCAGGGGTATACATAATCCCTTGTAATGACTGCAACAAGTTATACGTGGGCGAAACATCAAGGGACCTCCAAACACGTGTTTCAGAACACCAATACGCAAGCAGGTCTGACGACACAAGGAATGCCTGCGTACAACACCGTAATTCACACAACCATTTGATAAACTACAGGAACTCAAGACTTATCGCCACAGAAGACAACACTCAATACCGAAGAATCCTGGAATCATCACTTATTTCTATATCCGACAACTTCAACCAGAATAGTGGCTTCTATAACATAGCTGAACCACTTGCCAAGAAACTTCTTCATCGCTATCCCACATAAGAACACTGTAGAAGGTCTGCTCACAAACTTATCCAATCTCCTTTCCAAGCTACCCAAGTTTTTAGACTCTATAACCCCACTCAGTACATCATCAGATGCAGCATTCTTCACCTGACCTCAGCATTCTGAACCGGACTATAAATACTCGCGTTCCTTCAACCCCAGGTAGTTCTGTTTGTGACTTGAAAAAGCCCACTGTGTGGGCGAAACGTAGTCAATAAAGGATCACATTATACTGCATTTGTGTTTATATTTCCATTGTGTCGGTATTTTATACCATTTATTTCCAGGATTATACTTGGCGCCCAGTGATTGACTTTAGGAAGTTAAATGCGAATACTATTCCAGATCGCTTCCCACTTCCTGTACTTGCTGATCTTTTAGGTAACATCGAAGATAACAAAGTCTTTTCGACCATGGACTTGTTACAAGGGTTTTGGCAAGTCCCTCTTCACGAGGACAGCCAAGAGCTAACTGCATTCTCCACTCCTATAGGTCATTATCACTTCCTCCATATGGCCTTTGGATTATGATCCTCCCCTATAACGTTCTCAAGGCTCATGACTAATATCTTTAGAGGTCTCATAGGTAATGCACTTATGCTGTTCTTAGATGACGTAATCGTCATGTCTAAAGATGTGGATACACACTTCAAAAGACTTGATGTAGTACTTGGTAAGCTTGAGGAAGCCAATTTAAAGATCAAACTGTCTAAATGTCAATTTTTCAGATCAGAAATTAAGTTTCTTGGTCACGTAGTCACTCCTAGAGGGGTTACGACTGACCAAAGTAAAGTAACTGCAGTACTAAATTTTCCAACTCCCAAAACTGCTGATGCCGTAAGATCCTTTGTGGGCTTAGCAGGTTTTTATAGATCTTTCATTGCCAATTTTTCTTCCATAGCTGCTCCTCTAACTGAGTTGCTTAAGAAAGATGCTCCTTTTGTTTGGACCTTCCGTCAAGAAAGATCATTCCAAACTCTAAAAGAAAAGCTAACATCTGCTCCAATTTTGAAATTTCCAGATTTTTCTAAGCCTTTCTATCTGACAACTGATGCTAGTTCAATTGGCATAGGCACCGTACTAGCTCAGAAGACCGATGGCAAGTACAACGCAGTTGCATTTGCTAGCCGAGTCCTTACGAAGGCTGAACGTAATTATACAGTAACTGAGCAAGAAGCTTTAGCAATAGTATGGTCTTTAAAGCACTTCCAAGACATTATTTACCAGTACCCTGTTTACGTCTTGACAGACAATGTTCCACTGATACCTTTATTCCATCACAAACAACCTACTGGAAAGTTAGCCAGATGGACCTTGACTATCCAAGAGTTCAATCCCACCTTTGAACACTTACCTGGCAAGTCAAATTAACGGGATTATTTGGCGTTCTGGTAGTGGGTGGTTAATGATATATTTCTTCGGAGGCTTCTTCGTTTATTGTTAAGTCGTGGTACCGCTGCCACCACTGTTATAACTGTTCTTACTGCTGAACAACGGTTTACTGCCGATGAAGGTAGCGTAGGTAGCAATGATACGGCCGTGGACTAGTTTGGCTTTAATTGCATAGGAGTGAGTACACAACGGGCAGTGTGAGGGAGTGACCGCAAGCCAGTCCGTGGAGGGGCACTTGTGTCTATCAAGTCGGTCGGCCTCCCACTGACCTAGGTGAGCCTACAGAGGGCAGCACCTGAATGCCGCGAAATATGAACTAGTCAGAGCAGACGGCTAGGTTGTGTGCTCTGACAGTACAGGCTGTCTACAAAATGTAGTCGCCGATGCTTTATCACATGTTAGTATAGAAACTGCAGATCATCCATTTATTGCCGAGGATGTAAAGAATGTTCAACGAACAGATCCCATGTGGTCTGGTATGATTCGATTCCTGCTCCAGGAAGATCTTATTCTGACTGTGAAGCCACCAGCACCCATCAGTGACTTTGTCATGAACCAAGAATTACTGTATCGAACAGCCGAGTTGGGTACTCCTAGCAGAAGAGTATACCAGTTAGTAATTCCACAGTCACTATAAAATGTAGCCTTACAGCTAGTTCACGATGTACCAGGTGTTGCACACCCTGGTATGGATCGTTCAGTAAAACAAGCCAGATTGAAATACTTTTGGCTTCGTATGGCAACTGATATTTCTGAGTATGTTAAGAAATGTAGTGTCTGCATGCAACATAAAGGTAATGCTAATGGTCCTAATCCAATCCAAGTGTATCCAACTACTAGCGAACCGTGGGAAAGAGTTGCACTAAATTTGTTAACTAATTTCCAATGTTCCCTCCAAGGCAACAGACATCTGTGTGTTATGTTAGACCATTTTACCAGATATTGTGAGTTAGTTCCTATTGCAGATAAGACTGCCGAGACAGTAGCTAAAGCGTTTAAAGAACGCATTATCTGCAGGCATACCACCCCTAAGTCCCTAGTAACAGATAATGGAGGTGAATTCTGTAATGAGATTCTTGAAAATTTGTGTACCTTGTACAAGATCTCTAAATCCACCATTGTTCCTCATCATTCTGCCAGCAATGGGTTAGCTGAATGAACCAATAAGAGTAGTTGAACATATCACTGGCAATAAGTATAAGGTTAGAGAAATTAGTACTGGTCAGTATAAAGAATTGCATTCGGATCATATGAAGTTAGTATGTGATGATAATGATGCTCCATCCCAGACTAAAGTGACAGACTCTGACAATCCTCCTGATCCTGAACCCTCTACCTCTAGTACTCAGTCAGATGATCAACCTGAATGTCATTATTCCCTACGTACATGACAGGTATTGAGAAATCTTCAAGTATCATTTGTAACTACCAATTCAGATCTGCCTCAAACACGGCATGAGTTAGCCAGTGTAACAGAGTTTGATCCTCCCAGAGATGACACCCATTCTGCATATGTCAATCTCACTCTAGCAGAGTTGGGGCTAAATGTAAATAACCTGTATAGATGAATAATTACAGTATCAACTTATTAATATTCAAGAATTTTTTTTTTTTTGTATTCGTGTTCTCTCCGAATTCTGAGATTTAATTTCTAGATTTGAGTGCACCAAGTCTGCCTTTTCTGTTCAACACTTCTTTCTTTGTACATATCCTTCCTCAGAATCCATAGACCACATGAATACCGATCGATCGACCGAAATATTTTTTATCACTTCTGTTGTGTAATCCCAATGTTGAGTCTCATTCGATGAGTTGTGCTATATCATGCCTCGTAATGCATAACAGTTTCATTACAGTAAATTTCATTATAGTCAATTACATTAACTTCCATTTCAATATTCTACTTATGTATGTTATAATGTTCAATTGTTATGTACTTTGACATTGTACAGAATCAGCCCAAGCCGTATACCTGCTGTCTCTAGTTTATATTGGCTGTATGTCAGGACGACATACGTTAGCGTCGCCAAGCTCTCAGTAGTATCAGTTCCCAGTAGTACCAGTTACCAGTACCCAGCTACCAGTAGTATGAGTCACTACCAACTGTCTGTGTGAATCACTGACTATTATTCACATTGCAGCTGACCATAGCATGTTTTTGAACGCCACTCACCCCTAGGCTTCACTGGTGAGTCGGTTTCAAGATAGAGAGTAGAGAGGCAGGACGGGCCTGTGCTTCCCATGTTTTCCGTTATAATTATACGTACTAACCAGCCTACGTGAGTGTTCTTACGCAATCCACGTTTCGAACCCCCCACATGACAAGTGTTCCTCCAGGGAAGTGTTCCCTCAGGGCAGTGTTCCTCCAAGGAAGTGTTCTACCAGGGAAGTGTTCCCCCAGGGTAGTGTTCCCCCAGGGTAGTGTTCCTCCAGGGAAGTGTTCCCTCATGGTAGTTTTTCTCCAGAGAAGTGTTCCACCAGGGAAGTGTTCCCTCAGGGTAGTGTTCTTCCAGGGTAGTGTTCCTCCATTGAAGTGTTCCTTCAGGGAAGTGTTTCACCAGGGAAGTGTTCCCTCAGGGTAGTGTTCTTCCAGGGTAGTGTTCCTCCAGGGTAGTGTTCCTCCAGGGAAGTGTTCCCTCATGGTAGTTTTTCTCCAGAGAAGTGTTCCACCAGGGAAGTGTTCCCTCAGGGTAGTGTTCTTCCAGGGTAGTGTTCCTCCAGGGTAGTGTTCCTCCAGGGAAGTGTTCCCTCATGGTAGTTTTTCTCCAGAGAAGTGTTCCACCAGGGAAGTGTTCCCTCAGGGTAGTGTTCTTCCAGGGTAGTGTTCCTCCATTGAAGTGTTCCTTCAGGGAAATGTTTCACCAGGGAAGTGCTCCCCCAGAGTAGTGGTCTTCCTGGGTAGTGTTCCTCCAGGGTAGTGTTCCTCCAGGGTAGTGTTCCTCCTGGGAAATGTTCCACCAGGGAAGTGTTCCACCAGGGTAGTGTTCCTCCAGGGAAGTGTTCCACCAAGGAAGTGCTCCCCAGGGTAGTGTTCTTCCAGGGAAGTGTTCCTCCAGGGAAATGTTCCACCAGGGAAGTGTTTCCCCAGGGTAGTGCTCCTCCAGCGTAGAGTTCCTCCAGGGAAGTGTTCCCCCAGGGTACTGTCCCTCCAGGGAAGTGTTCCTCCAGCGAAGTGTTCCCCCAGTGTAGTGTTCCTCCAGGAAAGCGTTCCACCAGGAAAGTGTTCCCCAGGGTAGTGCTCCTCCAGGGAATTGTTCCCCCTGGGAAATGTTCCACCAGGGAAGTGTTCCACCAGGGTAGTGTTCCTCCAGGGAAGTGTTCCACCAAGGAAGTGTTCCCCAGGGTAGTGTTCTTCCAGGGAAGTGTTCCTCCAGGGAAGTGTTCCACCAGGGAAGTGTTTCCCCAGGGTAGTGTTCCTCCAGGGTAGAGTTCCTCCAGGGAAGTGTTCCTGCAGGGTACTGTTCCTCCAGGGAAGTGTTCCTCCAGGGAAGTGTTCCCCAGGGTAGTGTTCCTCCAGGAAAGCGATCCACCAGGGAAGTGTTCCCCAGGGCAGTGCTCCTCCAGGGAAGTGTTCCACCTGGGAAATGTTCCCCCAGGGTAATGTTCCTCCAGGGCAATGTTGCTCCAGGGCAATGTTCCACCAGGGAAGTGTTCCTCCAGGGCAGTATTCCACCTGGGAAGTGCTTGTCCAGGTTAGAGTCCTACCAAGGTAGTGTTCCACCAGCATTCTGTTCTTCCAAGGCAATGTTCATCCAAGGTAGTGTTCCTCCAGAGTAGTGTTTCTCCAGGGTAGTCTTCCATCAGAGAAGTGTTCCTTTATGGTAGTGTTCCTCCAGGTAGATTTCTTCCAGGGTAGTGTTTCCCAATGATTGTTTTCCTCCAAGGTAAGATTCTTCCAGGGAACTGTTCCTCCAGGGTATTGGTCCTCTAGGGTAGTGTTTTCATAGGGTAGTGCTCTTCCAGGGTAGCGTTCCATCAGGTCAATGTTCCTCCAGGTAAGTGTTTCTCCAGGGTAGTGTTTCCCCTGGGAAGTTTTCGTCCTGGGGAAGTGTTACTCCAATGTAGTGTTCCTCCTGGGCAGTGTTCCTTCAATGTAATGCTCCTCCAGTGTAGTATTCTTCCAGGGTCGTGTTCCTCCAGGGTAGTGTTTTTCCAGTGTCGTGATCCTCCAAGACAATGTTCCACATGGACAGTGTTCTACCAGTGCTGTGTTCCACAAGAATAGTGTTCCTCAAGGGGAGTGTTCTTCTAGTTTAGTGTTCCTTTAGGATAGTGTTCCACCAGGGCAGTGCTTCTCAAGAGTAGTGCTCCATCAGGTCAATGTTCCTCCAGGTCAGTGATCCTCCAGTTTAGTGTTCCTAGAGGGTAGTGTTCCTCCAGGTCAGTGATCCTCCAGTTTAATGTTCCTTGAAGGTAGTGTTCCTTGAAGGTAGTGTTCCTCCAGGGCAGTGTTCCTTGAGGACAATGTTCCTCCAGGCTAGTGTTCTTGTAATTCAGTGCTCCTCCAGGGTAGTGTTGCTCCAGGGTAGTCTTCCTCGAGGGAAGTGATCCACCAAGGCAGTGCTCCAAGAGGGTAGCGTTCATCCAGAGCAGTGTTCCTTCACGGTAGTGATCCTCCAGCGTAGTGTTCCTCCAGGGTAGTGTTCCTCCAGGGTAGTGTTCCTCCAGGGTAGTGTTCCTCCAGGGTAGTGTTCCTCCAGCGTAGTGTTCCTCCAGGGTAGTGTTCCTCCAGGGTAGTGTTCCTCCAGGGTAGTGTTCCTCCAGTGTAGTGTTCCTCCAGGGTAGTGTTCCTCCAGGGTAGTGTTCCTCCAGGGTAGTGTTCCTCCAGCGTAGTGTTCCTCCAGGGTAGTGTTCCTCCAGGGTAGTGTTCCTCCAGGGTAGTGTTCCTCCAGGGTAGTGTTCCTCCAGGGTAGTGTTCCTCGATGGCAGTGTTCCTCCAGGGTAGTGTTCCTACAGGGTAGTGTTCCTCGATGGCAGTGTTCCTCCAGGGTAGTGTTCCTCCAGGGTAGTGATCTCAAAGCTTAGTATTAATTGACGGTAGTGTTCATCAAGAACAATGTTCCTCCAGGGCAGTGTTCCTCGAGAACAATGTTCCTCAAGGTTAGTGTTCCTCCAGAGCAATGTTCCTCCAGGGTAGGGTTCCTCCAGAGCAGTGTTCCTCCATGGTAGTGTTCCTCCAGATTAGTCTTCCTCCAGGGTAGTGTTCTTCTCGGGTAGTGCTCCTCCGGGGTAATGTTCTTCGAGGGAAGTGTTCTTCGAGGGTAGTGTTCTTCCAAAGTAGTGGTCTTCCCGGGTAGTTTCCTTCCAGGGTAGTGTTCAGCCTGGGTAGTGTTCTTCCTGTGTAGTTTTCTTCCAGGGTAGTGTTCCTCCATGGTCGTTTTCTTCCAGGGTAGTGTTCTTCAATGGTAGTGTTCTTCCAGGGTAGTGTTCCTCCAGGGTAGTTTTCCTCCAGGGAAGTGTTCTTCCAGGGTAGTTTTCCTCCAGGGAAGTGTTCTTCTAGGGTAGTGTTCTTCAAGGGTAGTGTTCTTTCAGGGTAGTGTTCTTCCAGGGTAGTACACTTCCAGGGTAGTGTTCTTCCAGGATAGTGATCATCCAGGGTAGTGTTCTTCCAGGTAGTGTTCATCCTGGGTAGTATTCCTCCAGGCTAGTGTTCTTCCAGGGTGGTGTTCTTCAAGGGTGCTGTTCTTCCAGAGTAGTGTTCTTCCAGGGTAGTTTTCATCCAGGGTAGTTTTCCTCCAGGGAAATGTTCTTCCAGGGTAGTTTTCTTCCAGGGCAGTGTTCATCCAGGGCAGTGTTCTTCCAGGGTAGTGTTCTTTCAAGGAAGTGTTCTTCCAGGGTAGTGTACTTCCAGGGTAGTGTTCTTCCAGGATAGACTTCATCCACGGTAGTTTCCCTCCAGGGAAGTGTTCCTCAAGGGTAGTGTTCTTCCAGGGAAGTGTTCTTCAAGGGTAGTGTTCTTCCAGAGTAGTGTTCATCCAGGATAGTGTTCTTCCAGTGTAGTGTTCATCCAGGGTAGTGTACTTCCAGGGTAGTGTCCTTCCAGGGTAGTTTTCCTCCAGGGTAGTGTTCTTCCAGTGCAGTGTTCATCCAGGGTAGTGTTCTTCCAGGGTGGTGTTCTTCCAGGGCAGTGTTCTTCCAGGGTAGTGTTCTTAAAGGGAAGTGTTATTCCAGGGTAGTGCTCTTCCAAGGCAGTGTTCTTCCAGGGTAGTGTTCTTTCAGGGTAGTGTTCTTCCAGCGTAGAGTTCATTCAGGGTAGTTTTTCTCCAGGGTAGTGTTCTTCCAGGGTAGTGTTCTTCCAGGGTAGTGTTCTTCCAGGGTAGTGTTCTTCCAATGGTATTGTTCTTCAAAGGAAGTGTTCTTCCAGAGTAGTGTTCTTCCAGGACAGTGTTCTTCCAGGGTAGTGTTCATCCAGGGTAGTGTTCCTCCAGGGTAGTGTTCTTCCAGGATAGTGTTATTCCAGGGTAGTGTTCTTCCAAGGCAGTGTTCTTCCAAGGTAGTGTTCTTTCAGGGTAGTGTTCTTCCAGCGCAGAGTTCATCCAGGGTAGTTTTCCTATAGGGTAGTGTTCTTCCAAGGTAGTGTTCTTCAAGGGTAGTGCTCTTCCAGGGTAGTGTTCATCCAGGGTAGTGTTCCTCCAGGGTAGTGTTCTTCCAGGGTAGTGTTATTCCAGGGTAATGTTCTTCCAAGGCAGTGTTCTTCCAGGGTAGTGTTCTTCCAGGGTAGTGTTCTTCCAGCGCAGAGTTCATCCAGGGTAGTTTTCCTCCAGGTTAGTGTTCTTCCAGGATAGTGTTCTTCCAGGGTAGTGTTCTTCCAGGGTAGTGTTCTTCCAAGGTAGTGTTCTTCCAGGGTAGTGTTCTTCCAGGGTAGTGTTCTTCCTGGGTAGTGTTCATCCAGGGTAGTGTTCCTCCAGGGTAGTGTTCATTCAGGGCAGTGTTCTTCCAGGGTGGTGTTCTTCCAGGGTAGTGTTCTTCCAAGGTAGTGTTCTTCCAGGGTAGTGTTCTTCCAGGACAGTGCTCTTCCAGGGTAGTGTTCATCCAGGGTAATGTTCCTCCAGGGTAGTGTTCTTCCAGGGTAGTGTTATTCCAGGGAAGTGTTCTTCCAAGGCAGTGTTCTTCCAGGGTAGTGTTCTTTCAGGGTAGTGTTCTTCCAGCGCAGAGTTCATCCAGGGTAGTTTTCCTCCATGGTAGTGTTCTTCCAGAGTAGTGTTCTTCCAGGGTAGTGTTCTTCCAGGGTAGTGTTCATCCAGGGTAGTGTTCCTCCAGGGTAGTGTTATTCCAGGGTAGTGTTATTCCAGGGTAGTGTTCTTCCAAGGCAGTGTTCTTCCAGGGTAGTGTTCATTCAGGGTAGTGTTCTTACAGCGCAGAGTTCATCCAGGGTAGTTTTCCTCCAGGGTAGTGTTCTTCGAGGATAGTGTTCTTCCAGGGTAGTGTTCTTCTAGGGTAGTGTTCTTCCAGGGTAGTGTTCATCCA
Source organism: Cherax quadricarinatus (assembly GCF_038502225.1). NCBI lineage: Eukaryota > Metazoa > Arthropoda > Malacostraca > Decapoda > Parastacidae > Cherax > Cherax quadricarinatus. The sequence continues at coordinate 19,814,645 of NC_091370.1, forward strand.
GGGTAGTGTTCCTCCAGGGTAGTGTTCATCCAGGGTAGTGTTCTTCCAGGGTGATGTTATTCCAGGGTAGTGTTCTTCCAGGGTAGAGTTCACCCAGGGTAGTTTTCATCGAAGGTTGTGTTCTTCCAGAGTAGTGTTCTTCCAGGGTAGTGTTCTTCAAGGGTAGTGTTCTTCCAGGGTAGAGTTCACCCAGGGTAGTTTTCATCGAAGGTTGTGTTCTTCCAGAGTAGTGTTCTTCCAGGGTAGTGTTCTTCCAGGGTTGTGTTCATCCAGGGTAGTGTTCTTCTAGAGTAGTGTTCTTCCAGGGGGGTGTTCTTCCAGGGGGTTAGTGTTCATCCAGGGTAGTGTTCTTCCAGGGTAGTGTTCATTCAGGGTAGCTTTCCTCTAGGGTAGTGTTCTTCCAGGGTAGAGTTCATCCAGGGCAGTTTTCCTCCAGGGTAGTGTTCTTCCAGGGTAGTGTTCATCCAGTGTAGTGTTCCTCCAGGGTGGTGTTCTTCCAGGGTAGTGTTCATCCGAGGTAGTTTTCCTCCAGGGGAGTGTTCTTCCAAGGGTAGTGTTCTTCCAGGGTAGTGCTATTCCAGGGTAGTTTTCTTCCAGGCTTGTGTTCTTTCAGGGCAGTGTTCTTCCAGGGAAGAGTTCGACCATGGTAGTGTTAATCCAGGGTAGTGTTCTTCCAGGGTAGTGTTCATCCAGGAAAGTGTTCTTCCAGGGTAGTGTTCATCCAGGGAAGTGTTCTTCCAGGGTTGTGTTCATCCAGGGTAGTGTTCTTCCAGGGAAGTGTTCATCCAGGATAGTGTTTTTCCAGGAGAGTGTTCTTCGAGGGTAGTGTTCTTCCAGTGTAGTGTTCATCCAGGGTAGTGTTCTTCCAGGGTAGTCTTCATTCAGGGTAGTTTTCCTCCAGGGAAGTTTTCTTCCAGGGTAGTGTTCTTCCAGGGTAGTGTACTTCCAGGATAGTGTTCTTCCAGGGCAGTGTTCATGCAGGGTAGTGTTCTTCAAGGGTATTTTCTTCCAGGGTAGTGTTGATCCATGGTAGTGTTCTTCCAGGGTAGTGTTCTTCTAGGGTAGTGTTCTTCAAGGGTAGTGCACTTCCAGGGTCGTGTTAATCCAGGGTAGTTTTTCTCCAGGGTAGTGTACTTCCAGGGTTGTGTTCTTCTAGGGCAGTATTCTTCCAGGGTAGTGTTCTTCCAGGGTAGTGTTCATCCAGGGTAGTGTTCCTCCAGGGCAGTGTTCTTCATGGGTAGTGTTATTCCAGGGTAGTGTTATTCCAAGGCAGTGTTCTTCGAGGGTAGTGTTCTTTCTGGGAAGGTTCTTCCAGCGCAGAGTTCATACAGGGTAGTTTTCCCCCATGGTAGTGTTTTTCCAGGAGAGTGTTCTTCCAGGGTAGTGTTCTTCCAGGGTAGTGTTCTTCCAATGTAGTGTTCTTCCAGGGTAGTGATCTTCCTGGGTAGTGTTCTTCCAGGGTAGTGTTCTTCCAATGTAGTGTTCTTCCAGGGTAGTGATCTTCCTGGGTAGTGTTCTTCCAGGGTAGTGTTCATCCAGGGTAGTGTTCCACAAGGGTAGTGTTCATCCAGGGTAGTATTCTTGCAGGGTGGTGTTCTTCCAGGGAAGTGTTCTTCCAAGGTAGTGTTCTTCCAGGGTAGTGTTTTTCCAGGACAGTGTTCATCCAGGGTAGTGTTCCTCCAGGGTAGTGTTCTTCCAGGATAGTGTTCTTCCAGGGTAGAGTTCTTCCAGGGTAGTGTTCTTCCAAGGTAGTGTTCTTCCAGGGTAGTGTTCTTCCAGGGTAGTGTTCTTTCAGGGTAGTGTTCTTCCAGCGCAGAGTTCATCCAGGGTAGTTTTCCTCCAGGGTAGTGTTCTTCCAGGGTAGTGTTCTTCCAGGGTAGTGTTCTTCCAGGGTAGTGATCATCCAGGGTAGTGTTCCTCCAGGGTAGTTTTCTTCCAGGGTAGTGTTATTCAAGGGTAGTGTTCTTCCAAGGCAGTGTTCTTCCAGTGTAGTGTTCTTTCAGGGTAGCGTTCTTCCAGCGCAGAGTTCATGCAGGGTAGTTTTCCTCCAGGGTAGAGTTCTTCCAGGATAGTGTTCTTCCAGGGTAGAGTTCTTCCAGGGTAGTGTTCTTCCAAGGTAGTGTTCTTCCAGGGTAGTGTTCTTCCAGGGTAGTGTTCTTCCAGGGTAGTGTTCATCCAGGGTAGTGTTCCTCCAGGGTAGTGTTCATCCAGGGTAGTGTTCTTCCAGGGTGGTGTTCTTCCAGGGTAGTGTTCTTCCAGGGTAGTGTTCTACCAGAGTAGTGTTCTTCCAGGGTAGAGTTCATCCAGGGTAGTTTTCCTCGAAGGTTGTTCTTCCAGAGTAGTGTTCTTCCAGGGTAGTCTTCTTCCAGGGTAGTGTTCATCCATGGTAGTGTTCGTCTAGGGAAGCGTTCTTCCAGGGTGGTGTTCTTCCAGGGTGTAGTGTTCATCCAGGGTAGTGTTCTTCCAGGGTAGTGTTCATTCAGGGTAGCTTTCCTGCAGGGTAGTGTTCTTCCAGGGTAGAGTTCATTCAGGGCAGTTTTCCTCGAGGGTAGTGTTCTTCCAGTGTAGTGTTCATCCAGTGTATTGTTCCTCCAGGGTGGTGTTTTTCCAGGGAAGTGTTCTTCGAGGGTAGTGTTCACCCAGGGTAGTGTTCCTCCAGGGTGGTGTTCTTCCAGGGTAGTGTTCTTCCAGGATGGTGTTCTTCCAGGATAGTGTTCTTCCAGGGTAGTGTTCTTCCAGGGTAGTGTTTTCCAGGGCAGTTTTCTTCCAGGATAGTGTTCTTCCAGAGCAGTGTTCTTCTAGGGTAGTGTTCATCCAGGGTAGCTTTCCTCCAGGGTAGTGTTCTTCAAGGGTAGCATTCTTCCAGGGTAGTGTTCTTCCGGGGTAGTGTTCTTCCAGGGTAGTGTTCTTCCAGGGTAATGTTCTTCCAGGGTAGTGTTCTTCCAGGGTAATGTTCTTCCAGGTTAGTGCTCTTCCAGGGTTGTGTTCTTCAGGGCAGTGTTCTTCCAGGGTAATGTTCTTTCAGGGTGTGTTCTTCCCGGGTAGAGTTCATCCATGGTAGTTTTCCTCCAGGTTAGTATACTTTCAGGGTAGTGTTCCTCCAGGGTAGAGTTAATCCAGGGTAGTTTTCCTCCAGGTTAACTTTTTTAAAGGGTAGTGTTCTTCCAGGGCAGTGTTCTCCAATGTAGTGTACTTCCAGGGTAGTGTTCTTCCAGTGTAGTGTACATCCAGTGTAGTGTTCCTCCAGGGTGTTCTTTCAGGGTAGTGTTCTTCCAGGGTAGTGTTCATCCAAGGTAGTGTTCTTCCAGTGTAGTGTTCTTCCAGGGTTGTGTTCTTCCAGGGTAGTGTTCATCCAGGGTAGTGTTCTTCCAGAGTAGTGTTCTTCTAGGGTAGTGTTCTTCGAGGGTAGTGTTCATCCAGGGTAGTGTTCTTCCAGGGTAGTGTTCATTCAGGGTAGTTTTCCTCCATGGTAGTGTTCTTCCAGGGTAGAATTCAATCAGGGCAGTTTTTCTCCAGGGTAGTGTTATTCCGGGGTAGTGTTATTCCAGGGTAGTGTTCTTCCAAGGTAGTGTTCTTCCATTGTAGTGTTCTTCCAGGGTGGTGTTCTTCCAGGGATGTGTTCTTCCAAGGTAGTGTTCTTTCAGGGTAGTGTTCTTCCAGGGAAGCGTTCTTCCAGGGTAGTGTTCATCAAGGTTAGTGTTCTTCCAGGGTAGTGTTCATACAGGGTAGTGTTCATACAGGGTAGTGTTCTTCCATGGTGGTGTTCTTCCTGGGTAGTGTTCTTCCATGGTAGTGTTCTTCCTGGGTAGTGTCCTTCCAGGGTAGTGTTCTTCCAAGGCAGTGTTCTTCCAGGGTAGTGTTCTTCCAGGGTAGTGTTCTTCCAGGGTAGTGTTCTTCCAGAGTAGAGTTCTTCCAGGGTAGTTTTCCTCCAGGGTAGTGTTGTTCCAGGGTAGAGTCCAGGATAGTGTTCATCCAGGGCAGTGTTCTTCCAGGGTAGTGTTCGTCCAGGGATGTGTTCTTCCAGGGTAGTGTTCATCCACGGAAGTGTTCTTCCAGGGTAGTGTTCATCAGGGTAGTAGTTTCTTCCAGGGTAGTGTTCTTCCAGAGAAGTGTTCATCCAGGGTAGTGTTCTTCCTGGGTAGTGTTCATCCAGGATAGTCTTCCCCAAGGGTAGTGTTCTTAAAGAGTAGTGTTCTAACAGGGTTTTGTTCATCCATGATAGTGTACTTCCAGGGTAGTGTTCTTCCAGGGTAATGTTCATCAAGGGTATTGTTCTTCCAGGGTAGTGTTCATCCAGGGTAGTGTTCTTCCATGGTGGTGTTCTTCCAGGGTAGTGTTCTTCCTGGGTAGTGTTCTTCCTGGGTAGTGTTATTTCAGGGTAGTGTTCTTCCAAGGCAGTGTTCTTCCAGGGTAGTGTTCTTCCAGGGTAGAGTTCATCCAAGGTAGTTTTCCTCCAGGGTAGTGTTGTTCCAGGGTACAGTTCTTCCAGGATAGTGTTCATCCAGGGTAGTGTTCTTCCAGGGTAGTGTTCATCCAGGGTAGTGTTCTTTCAGGGTAGTGTTCTTCCAGGGTAGTTTTCATCCAAGGTAGTGTTCTTCCAGTGTAGTGTTCTTCCAGGGTTGTGTTCTTCCAGGGTATTGTTCATCCAGGGTAGTGTTCTTGCAGAGTAGTGTTCCTCCAGGGTAGTGTTCTTCGAGGGTAGTGTTCATCCAGGGTAGTGTTCTTCCAGGGTAGTGGTCATTCAGGTTAGTTTTCCTCCATGGTAGTGTTCTTCCAGGGTAGAGTTCAATCAGGGCAGTTTTCCTCCAGGGTAGTGTTATTCCAGGGTAGTGTTCTTCCAGGGTAGTGTTCTTCCAAGGTAGTGTTCTTCCAGTGTAGTGTTCTTCCAGGGTGGTGTTCTTCCAGGGAAGTGTTCATCCAAGGTAGTGTTCTTTCTGGGTAGTGTTCTTCCAGGGTAGAGTTCATCCAATGTAGTTTTCCTCCAGGGTAGTGTTATTCCAGGATCGAGTTCTTCCAGGATAGTGTTCATCCAGGGTAGTCTTCTTCCAGGGTAGTGTTCATCCAGGGATGTGTTCTTCCAGGGTAGTGTTCATCCACGGAAGTGTTCTTATAGGGTAGTGTTCATCCAGGGCAGTGTTCTTCCAGGGTAGTGTTCTTCCAGGGTAGTGTTCTTCCAGGGAAGTGTTCATCCAGGGTAGTGTTCTTCCTGGGTAGTGTTCATCCAGGATAGTCTTCCCCCAGGGAAGTGTTCTTAAAGAGTAGTGTTCTTCCAGGGTTTTGTTCATCCATGATAGTGTTCTTCCAGGGTAGTGTTTTTCTAGGGTAGTGTTCATCAAGGGTAGTGTTCTTCCAGGGTAGTGTTCATCCAGGGTAGTGTTCTTCCATGGTGGTGTTCTTCTAGGGTAGTGTTCTTCCAGGGTAGTGTTCTTCCTGGGTAGTGTTCTTCCAGGGTAGTGCTCTTCCAAGGCAGTGTTCTTCCAGGGTAGTGTTCTTCCAGGGTAGAGTTCATCCAGCGTAGTTTTCCTCCAGGGTAGTGTTGTTCCAGGGTAGAGTTCTTCCAGGATAGTGTTCATCCAGGGTAGTGTTCTTCCAGGGTAGTGTTCATCCAGGGATTTTTTCTTCCAGGGTAGTGTTCATCCAGGGAAGTGTTCTTCCAAGGTAGTGTTCATCCAGGGCAGAGTTCTTCCAGGGTAGTGTTCTTCCAGGGTAGTGTTCCTCGAGGGTAGTGTTCATCCAGGTTAGTGTTCTTCCTGGGTAGTGTTCTTCCAGAGTAGTGTTCTTCCAGGGTTTTGTTTATCCATGGTAGTGTTCTTCCAGGGTAGTCTTCATTCAGGGTAGTTTTCCTCCAGGGTAGTGTTCTTCAAGGGTACTGTTCTTTCAGGGTAGTGTACTTCCAGGATAGTGTTCTTCCAGGGTAGTGTTCATTGAGATTTGTCTTCTTCCAGGGTAGTGTTCTTCCAGGGTAGTGTTCTTCCAGGGAAGGGTACTTCCAGGGTAGTTTTCCTACAGGGTAGTGTTCCTCCAGAGTCGTGTTCTTCCAGGGTAGTGTTCTTCCAGGGCAGTGTTCTTCCAGGGTAGTGTTCTTCCCGGGTAGTGTTCTTCCAGCGCAGTGTTCAACCAGGGTAGTTTTCCTTCATGGTAGTGTTCTTCCAGGGTAGTGTTTTTCCATGGTAATGTTCTTCCAGGGTGTTCTACCATAGAAGTGTTCTTCCAGGGTAGTGTTCTTCCATTGTGGTGTTCTTCCAGGGTAATATTCTTCCAGGGTAGTGTTCTTCCTGGGTAGTGTTCTTCCAGGGTAGTGTTCTTCCAAGGCAGTGTTCTTCCAGGGTAGTGTTCTTCTAGGTTAGAGATCATCCAGGGTAGTTTTTCTCCAGGGTAGTGTTCCGGGGTAGTGTTCTTCCAGGTTAGTGTTCATCCAGGGTGGTGTTCTTCCAGGGTAGTGTTCATCCAGGGATGTGTTCTTCCGGGGTTGTGTTCATCCAGGGAAGTGTTCTTCCAGATTAGTGTTCATCCTGGGCAGTGTTCTTCCAGGGTAGTGTTATTCCAGGGTAGTGTTCTTCCAGGGTAGTGTTCATCCAGGGTAGTGTTCTTTCCGCGTAGTGTTCATCCAGGATAGTGTTCTCCCAGGGTAGTGTTCTTCCAGAGTAGTGCTCTTCCAGGGTTTTGTTCATCCATGGTAGTGTTCTTCCAGGGTAGTCTTCATTCAGGGTAGTTTTAGTCCAGGGTAGTGTTCTTCAATGGTAGTGTTCTTTCAGGGTAGTGTACTTCCAGGATAGTGTTCTTCCAGGGTAGTGTTCTTCCAGGGTAGTGTTCTTCCAGGGTAGTGTACTTCCAGGGTAGTTTTCCTACAGGGTAGTGTTCCTCCAGGGTAGTGTTCTTCCAGGGTAGTGTTCTTCCAGGGCAGCGTTCTTCCAGGTTAGTGTTCTTCCCCGGTAGTTTTCTTCCAGCGTAGTGTTCAACCAGGGTAGTTTTCCTTCATAGTAGTGTTCTTCCAGGGTAGTGTTATTCTATGGTAGTGTTCATCTTGGGTGGTGTTCTTCCAGGGAAACGTTCTTCCAGGGTAGTGTTCTTCCATTGTGGTGTTCTTCCAGTGTAGTGTTCGTCTAGGGTAGTGTTCTTCCAGGGTAGTGTTCTACCAGTGTAGTGTTCTTTCAGGGTAGTGTTCTTCTAGGGTAGAGTTCATTCAGGGTAGTTTTCCTCCAGAGTAGTGTTCTTCAATGGTAATGTTCTTCCAGGGTAGAGTTCATCCAGGGTAGTGTTCTTCCAGGGTAGTGTTCTTCCAGTGTAGTGTTCTTCCAGGGTAGTGTTCATCCAGGGTAGTGTTCTTCCAGGGTCATGTTCTTCCAGGTTAGTGTTCTTCCTATGCAGTATTCTTCCGGGATAGTGTTCTTCCAGGGCAGTGTTCTTCTAGGGTAGTTTTCATCCAATTTAGCTTTCCTCAAGGGTAGTGTTCTTCCAGGGTAGCGTTCTTCCAGGGTAGTGTTCTTAAAGGGTAGTTTTCTTCAAGGGTAGTGTTCTTTCAGGGTAGTGTTCATCCACGGTAGTGTACTTCACGGATAGTGTTCTTCCAGGGTAGTGTTCATCCAGGGTAGTGTTCTTCCAGGGTGGTGTTCTTCCAGGCAGTGTTCTTCTAGGGTAGAGTTCATCCAGGGTAGCTTTCCTCCAGGTTAGTGTTCTTCCAGGGTAGCGTTCTTCGAGGGTAGTGTTCTTCCAGGGTAGTGTTCTTCCAGGGTTGTGTTCTTCAAGGGCAGTGTTCTTCCTTGGTAGTGTTCTTCCAGGGCAGTGTTCATCCAGGGTGGTTTTCCTCCAGGGTAGTGATCTTCCAGGGTAGTGTTCTTCCAGGGTAGTGTTCTTCCAGGTTAGTGTTCTTTAAGGGTAGTGTTCTTCCAGGGTAGTGTTCTTTGATGGTAGTGTTCTTCCAGGGTAGAGTTAATCCATGGAAGTGTTCTTCCAGGGTAGTGTTCTTCCAGGGTAGTGTTCTTCCGGGGTAGTGTTCTTCCAGGGTAGTGTTCTTCCAGGGTAGTGGTCTTCCAGGGTAGTGTTCTTTCAGAGTTATGTTCTTCCAGGGTAGTTTTCCTGCTGGGTAGTGTTCTTTCAGGGTAGTGTTCCTCTATGTTAGAGTTCATCCAGGGTAGTTTTCCTCCAGGGTAGTTTTCCCCCAGGGTAGTTTTCCTCCAGGGTAGTGTTCTTCCAGGGTAGTGTTCTTCCAGGGCAGTGCTCTTCCTGGGTAGTGTTCTTCCAGTGTAGTGTTCATCCAGGTTAGTGTTCTTCCTGTTTATTGTTCATCCATGGAAGTGTTGTTCCATGGTAGTGTTCATGCAGGGATGTGTTCTTCCAGGGTAGCGTTCTTCCATGGCAGTATTCTTCCATGGTAGTGTTCATCCTGGGTTGTGTTCTTCCAGGGTGGTGTTCTTCCAGGGTAGTGTTTTCTAGGGCAGTTTTCTTCCAGGATAGTGTTCTTCCAAGGCAGTGTTCTTCTAGGGTAGTGTTCATCAAGGGTAGCTTTCCTCCAGGGTAGTGTTCTTCCAGGGTAGCATTCTTCCAGGGTAGTGTTCTTCCAGGGTAGTGTTCTTCCAGGGTAGTGTTCTTCCAGGGTAATGTTCTTCCAGGGTAGTGTTCTTCCAGGGTAGTGTTCTTCCAGGGTAGTGTTCTTCCAGGGTAGTGTTCATCCAGGGTTGTTTTCCTCCATTGTAGTGGTCTTCCAGGGTAGTGTTCTTCCAGGGTAGTGTTCTTCCAGTGTAGTGTTCTTCCAGGGTAGTGTTCATCCAGGGTTGTTTTCCTCCATGGTAGTGTTCTTCCAGGATAGTGTTCTTCCAGGGTAGTGTTCTGTTAGGGTAGTGTTCTTCCAGGGTAGTGTTCTTCCAGTGTAGTGTTCTTCCAGGGTAGTTTTCCTCCAGGGTAGTTTTCCTCCAGGGTAGTGTTCTTCCAGGATAGTGTTCTTCCAGGGTAGTGTTCTTTTAGGGTAGTGTTCTTCCAGGGTAGTGTTCTTCCAGTGTAGTGTTCTTCCAGGGTAGTTTTCCTCCAGGGTAGTTTTCCTCCAGGGTAGTGTTCTTTCAGGGTAGTGTTCTTCCAGGGTAGAGTTCATCCAGGGTAGTTTTCCTCCATGGTAGTTTTCTTTCAGGGTAGTGTTCCTCCAGGGTAGAGTTCATCCAGGGTTGTTTTCCTCCAGGGTAGTTTTCCTCCAGGGTAGTGTTCTTCCAGGGTAGTGTTCTTCCAGGGTAGTGTTCATCCAGGGAAGTGCTCTTCCAGGGTAGTGTTCATCCAGGGTAGTGTTCTTCCAGTGTAGTGTTCATCCGGGGAAGTGGTCTTCCAGGGTAGTGTTCGTCCTGGGAAGTGTTCTTCCATGGTAGTGTTCATCCATGGAAGTGGTTTTCCAGGGTAATGTTCATCCAGGGAAGTGTTCATCCAGGGTAGTGTTTTTCCAGGGTAGTGTTCATCCAGGGTAGTGTTCATCCAGGGTAGTGTTCTTCCAGGGTAGTGTTCTTCCAGGGTAGTGTTTATCCAGGGAAGTGTTCTTCCAGGGTTGTGTTCATCCATGGAAGTGTTCCGGCCCAGGTGTTGTACATTAGTCTTATTCATCAGTTCATATAACTGACTGAACACTTCACTGATGGTAATTCATGTTCATTTGTAATATTATACATGTTACAGTCTGACACTTGTAATATTATATATGTTACAGTCTGACACTTGTAATATTATACATGTGACAGTCTGACACTTGTAATATTATACATGTGACAGTCTGACACTTGTAATATTATACATGTTACAGTCTGACACTTGTAATATTATACATGTGACAGTCTGACACTTGTAATATTGTACATGTTACAGTCTGACGCTTGTAATATTATACATGTTACAGTCTGACACTTGTAATATTATACATGTTACAGTCTGACACTTGTAATATTATACATGTTACAGTCTGACGCTTGTAATGTTATACATGTTACAGTCTGACACTTGTAATATTATACATGTTACAGTCTGACACTTGTAATATTAAACATGTTACAGTCTGACACTTGTAATATTATACATGTTACAGTCTGACACTTGTAATATTATACATGTTACAGTCTGACACTTGTAATATTATACATGTTACAGTCTGACACTTGTAATATTATACATGTTACAGTCTGACACTTGTAATATTATACATGTTACAGTCTGACACTTGTAATATTAAACATGTTACAGTCTGACACTTGTAATATTATACATGTTACAGTCTGACACTTGTAGTATTATACATGTTACAGTCTGACACTTGTAATATTATACATGTTACAGTCTGACACTTGTAGTATTATACATGTTACAGTCTGACACTTGTAGTAATATACATGTTACAGTCTGACACTTGTAATATTATACATGTTACAGTCTGACACTTGTAATATTATACATGTTACAGTCTGACACTTGTAATATTATACATGTTACAGTCTGACACTTGTAATATTAAACATGTTACAGTCTGACACTTATAATATTATATATGTTACAGTCTGACACTTGTAATATTATACATGTTACAGTCTGACACTTGTAATATTATACATGTGACAGTCTGACACTTGTAATATTATACATGTTGCAGTCTGACACTTGTAATATTATACATGTGACAGTGACACTTGTAATATTATACATGTTACAGTCTGACACTTGTAATATTATACATGTTACAGTCTGACACTTGTAATATTATACATGTTACAGTCTGACACTTGTAATATTGTACATGTTACAGTCTGACACTTGTAATATTATACATGTGACAGTCTGACACTTGTAATATTATACATGTTGCAGTCTGACACTTGTAATATTATACATGTGACAGTGACACTTGTAATATTATACATGTTACAGTCTGACACTTGTAATATTATACATGTTACAGTCTGACACTTGTAATATTATACATGTTACAGTCTGACACTTGTAATATTATACATATTACAGTCTGACACTTGTAATATTATACATGTTGCAGTCTGACACTTGTAATATTATACATGTGACAGTGACACTTGTAATATTATACATGTTACAGTCTGACACTTGTAATATTATACATGTTACAGTCTGACACTTGTAATATTATACATGTTACAGTCTGACACTTGTAATATTATACATATTACAGTCTGACACTTGTAATATTATACATGTTACAGTCTGACACTTGTAATATTATACATGTTACAGTCTGACACTTGTAATATTATACATGTTACAGTCTGACACTTGTAATATACATGTGACAGTCTGACACTTGTAATATTATACATGTTACAGTCTGACACTTGTAATATTATACATGTTACAGTCTGACACTTGTAATATTATACATGTGACAGTCTGACACTTGTAATATTATACATGTGACAGTCTGACACTTGTAATATTGTACATGTTACAGTCTGACGCTTGTAATATTATACATGTTACAGTCTGACACTTGTAATATTATACATGTTACAGTCTGACACTTGTAATATTATACATGTTACAGTCTGACACTTGTAATATTATACATGTTACAGTCTGACACTTGTAATATTAAACATGTTACAGTCTGACACTTGTAATATACATGTGACAGTCTGACACTTGTAATATTATAAATGTTACAGTCTGACACTTGTAATATTAAACATGTTACAGTCTGACACTTGTAATATTATACATGTTACAGTCTGACACTTGTAATATTAAACATGTTACAGTCTGACACTTGTAATATTATACATGTTACAGTCTGACATTTGTAATATTAAACATGTGACAGTCTGACACTTGTAATATTATACATGTTACAGACTGACACTTGTAATATTAAACATGTGACAGTCTGACACTTGTAATATTATACATGTTACAGTCTGACACTTGTAATATTAAACATGTTACAGTCTGACACTTGTAATATTATACATGTTACAGTCTGACACTTGTAATATTAAACATGTTACAGTCTGACACTTGTAATATTATACATGTTACAGTCTGACACTTGTAATATTATACATGTTACAGGCTGACACTTGTAATATTATACATGTTACAGTCTGACACTTGTAATATTATACATGTTACAGTCTGACACTTGTAATATTATACATGTTACAGTCTGACACTTGTAATATACATGTGACAGTGACACTTGTAATATTATACATGTGACACTCTGACACTTGTAATATTATACATGTTACAGTCTGACACTTGTAATATTATACATGTTACAGTCTGACACTTGTAATATTAAACATGTTACAGTCTGACACTTGTAATATTATACATGTTACAGGCTGACACTTGTAATATTATACATGTTACAGTCTGACACTTGTAATATTATACATGTTACAGTCTGACACTTGTAATATTATACATGTTACAGTCTGACACTTGTAATATACATGTGACAGTGACACTTGTAATATTATACATGTGACACTCTGACACTTGTAATATTATACATGTTACAGTCTGACACTTGTAATATTATACATGTTACAGTCTGACACTTGTAATATTAAACATGTTACAGTCTGACACTTGTAATATTATACATGTTACAGTCTGACACTTGTAATATTATACATGTTACAGGCTGACACTTGTAATATTATACATGTTACAGTCTGACACTTGTAATATTATACATGTTACAGTCTGACACTTGTAATATTATACATGTTACAGTCTGACACTTGTAATATTATACATGTTACAGTCTGACACTTGTAATATTAAACATGTTACAGTCTGACACTTGTAATATTATACATGTTACAGTCTGACACTTGTAATATTAAACATGTTACAGTCTGACACTTGTAATATACATGTGACAGTGACACTTGTAATATTATTATACTTTATGTTATTTTTTTCAGATGTTGGAAGTGAGTCGGTGATGATCGTCACTTCTGGCGCTACTGTTAACAAGGAGCAGCAACACTAACAGCAGCAGCAGCAACACTAATAGCAGCAGCAGCAACAACAGTAACAGCAGCAGCAACAACAACAACATTAACAGCAGGAACAGTAATAAAAGCAGCAGCAGTAACAGTAACAACAGCAGCAGCAGTATAAGTAACAGTAGCAGCAGTAACAGCAGTAGCAGCAGCAGCAGCAACAGCAGCAGCAGCAGCTACAACAGCAACAACAACAACAGCAGCAACGGTAACAGCAGCAGCACCAGCAGCAACAGCAGCAACAACAGCAGCAGCAGCAACAGTAACAGCAGCAGCAGTAGCAGCAACAACAACAGCAGCAGCAATATTAACAGCAACAGCATTCAGCAGCAGCAGCTGGGTCTCCATCAACCTCTTAACATCACAGTATATATGTCATAACACACTATGGCTGATCAACAAGTGTTTAATGGCTGTAGACTTGTAAAGGCTGTTAAGATCTGTGCCAGAAATGTCTTGTATAAAACATTTCTCTGGGGAACCCCAGACAAACCTGCCAGTATGAAGCTGGATGATTACTTAAACAAAATAAATGTTCTAGTAACATCAAAAACCTTTGACAAAACACAAAAAGAGACGATTAACAAGAGTCCAGATGGATCAGAGTTTGATGTATCACTGTTGTATCATAGCATCAAACTCGCCTGTAAGGATGTAGCTCCAGTCAATGATCAAAAATGGTATACTGAAGGTAACGTAATGGAATATTACATTACTTCAGTAATGAACATGAGGAACAATGTTCTTCACGGTCAACTTGCAGTTACTGATGAAAAATATAAAGAAAGCTTAAAAAATCTTCGGGAGTTGCTAACTGGTTGTCTTGAGACATCTGGAGAGAAGTATGGGAGAGACCAGGATGATGTGAAGCAGGAGGTCACACAGATGAATGATGTCCTGGACCACATTATAAATGAGAGTCCTGGAGAGGAAGACATACTGATGTATGGTGGCGACAAGCTCAAACATCTTATGATTAATGGCAGTCGTGACAAACTTAAGAAGATCTTCCAGAGTATCAGCTATGTCAGCCCGGTGTCTTTCATCATTAGTGACTTGAAACTTAAAGTTGACAAAATCTCTGTAGATATTGAGGTCAAACATGGCCAACGTGGAGGTCAAGGTCAACATATAAGTTATCAACACCTTCTTAAACTTGCTCAGACTACATCAGCACAGTCATCTACATACAGGGTCTCACAACAACAGGGTACATCTACTCACCCACATATAATATTGGTTGAAGGTGTGGCTGGTAGTGGCAAGACAACTCTAGTGACGTTAGTAATAGATGAATGGACTCAGGGAGGTCAAGGTAATATTAGTGACTTAGATAATTACGAGCTTCTACTGTGGGTACAGTGCCGGGACACAACAATGACCTGCTACCAGGACCTCCAGGACAGACTGATGCCAGAAGTGGCTATAAAATTCAAAGAAATTCTTTCGAAACTGATGAAGCTTTGCAAGATCTTAATTATAATTGACGGCCTTGATGAAGACAATGAAAGTTCTAGAACACTAGTCCAGAGTCTATTGCAAGAATTTAAGTACTCTTCTAATATTGCTTTTCTGTGCACATCACGACCAGAAAAAGTTGAGAACTTTATGAGAACAATCCCTGCGGAGTATACTGTGCAACATGCAACACTACATGGTATATCTGGGACAAATGTGGAACAATTCGTGCGTGTGAACCACCAGGAGATAACCAAACAAACAGGGAATAACAGAAATACTGATGAACTGGTAAGGAGGGTGAGGAAGTTAGGACTTCAAGAACACTTAAGACTACCAATGAATTTGATTCTCATGATATACATCTGGGACCAAGACCCTGACCAGCTAAACTTAACATCTGTCACTCACACGGAGCTATATTATAATATTCATCAACTGTGTAAACACAAGTTAATACAGAGACTGACCAACCATCAAGATACAAAGAATATGGATGACACGGAATTAACTGACAATGTAAATATAATATTGATGAATATATATAAGATATCAATGGAAACTCTTTCACGGGATCAGTTAGACCTTGAAGTAAACACTTTAAAAAATCTTAAAAGAATATGTAAACTATCGTGTTTACCTTATAAAGAAGTGTTGTCAGCGTTCCTTTGTTTAAGACCAACATGGACGATGCTGGGGATCAAGGAGCGGTACTCAGCTCCTCACAAGGGTATACAAGACTACTTCGCTGCTCTCTACATTGTGAACAAGCTTAATAACCCACAGTATTCTACACTTACACCTGCCTCAGCTACACCTGCCTCAGCTACACCTGCCTCAGCTACACCTGCCACACCTGTCAGTATCAGGGGAGTGTTAGAAGAGAGCATCAGGTCAGATGGGGTGGACATGAACAAGTACCAGAATGTTCTGATACATGTGGCTGGGCTGCTGCACCTGGTACTAGACCAGGTAGCTGAGACACCTGCACGGGAAGTGGTTCATCTCCTACAAGAGTCTGGTATGAGACACAACAACCAGTGGCTCCACCTCCTTGACAACACTAACATGTCTCCAGTAATTGTCAAACAATTATCGCGCTTATTCAATAATGAAGCAACAATTGACGTACATGATGGACGTGTGAGAAGCTACGCTGCTCTTCTGCCACACCTCAGCTCCTGCAAGGTGGAGATTACTATCCGTGGTGTTCCTGGGGACCTGCCTCACCTGCCTCACCTGCTGGCTGCCCTCACCCACCACCACTGTACACAACTGGAACTATACCACCACATCAAATATGCTGACACAATCATCACTTCTGACAACCATCATGCTGACACAACCACTTCTGACAACCATCATGCTGACACAACCACTTCTGACAACCATCATGCTGACACAACCACTTCTGACAACGTGCTAGAGCTTCTACAACATCGGTCAGTTGTTATTATTGTTAATAATGTTAATATTCATGATAACATTATCTTAACATTATTGTTAATGTTAACAACGTTAATATACTATACATGATAAGATAAACTAACATTATTCTAAAAGTTAATAATGTTACTGTATATCATAACATTAACTATCTTTTAACATTATAGGTGTTAACAGCGTTGTTTCTGGTGTTAACAGTGTTGATGGTGCTAACATCTTGTTGGTGTTAATATTGTTGCGGATGTTAATATTGTTGAAATGTTAAAATTGTTGTTGGTGTAACAAAGTTTTAGGTGTTATCATTGCTGATGTTAACACTGTTGGTGTTAATATTGTTGTTGGTGTTGACAGTGTTGTTGGTGTTAACATCGTTATTATTGTTAACATTGTTGTTGGTGTTAACATTGTTGTTGTTGTTAACATTGTTGTTTGTGTTAACAACGTTGTTGGTGTTAACATCGTTGTTAGTGTTAACATTGCTGTTGGGGTTAACATTGTTGGTGATAACATTGTTGTTGTTACATTGTTGGTGTGAAAATTGTTGTGCTTGTTAACATTGTTGGAGGTGTTAATATTGTTCGTGTTAACATTGTTGTTGGTGTTAACATTGTTGTTGGAGTTAACATTGTTGTTGGTGTTAACATTGTTGTTGGTGTTAACATTGTTGTAGGTGTTAAATTGTTTGTGTTAACAACGTTATTGGTGTTAGCATCGTTGTTAGTGTTAACATTGCTGTTGGTGTTAACATTGTTGGTGATAACATTGTTGTTGGTGTTAACATTGTTGATGGTGTTAATATTGTTGTTGGTGTTGACATTGTTGTTCGTGTTAACATCGTTATTATTGTTAACATTGCTGTTGGTGTTAACATTGTTGGTGATAACATTGTTGTTGGTGTTAACAATGTTGTTGGTGTTAACATTGTTGTTTGTGTTAACAGCGTTGTTGGTGTTAACATCGTTATTGGCGTTAAAAATGCTGTAGGTGTTAACATTGTTGGTGATAACATTGTTCTTGGTGTTAACATTGTTGGTGATAACCTTGTACTTGTTGTTAACATTGTTGTTGGTGTTAACTTTGCTGTTGGTGTTAACATTGTTTGTGATAACATTGTTGTTGGTGTTAACATTGTTGTTAGCGTTAACATTGTTGTTGGTGTTAACACTGTTGTTGGTGTTAACATTGTTGTCGATGTTAACATTATTGGTGGGAAACTTGTTGTGGTTGTTAACATTGTTGTTGGAGTTAACATTGTTGGTAATAATATTGTTGTTTGTGTTAACATCGTTGTTGGTGTTAACATTGTTGGTGGAAACTTGTTGTGGTTGTTAACATTGTTGTTGGTGTTAACATTGTTGGTGATAACATTGTTGTTGGTGTTAACATAGTTGTTGGTGACAACATTGTTGTTGGTGCTAACATTGTTGTTGGTGTTAACATTGTTGTTGGTGTTAACACTCTTGTTTGTGTTAACAACATGGTTGGTGTTAGCATTGTTGTTAGTGTTAACATTGCTGTTGGTGTTAACATTGTTTGGTGATAACATTGTTGTCGGTGTTAACATTGTTGTTGGTGTTGACATAGTTCTTGGTGTTAACATTGTTGGTGTTAACATTGCTGTGGTTGTTAACATTGTTGTTGTTGTTAACATTGTTGTTGGTGTTAACATCGTTGTTGGTGTTAACATTGTTGTTGGTGTTGACATTGTTGTTGGTGTTAACATTGTTATGGATGTTAACATTGCTGTGGTTGTTAACATTGTTGTGGTTGTTAACATTGTTGTGGTTGTTAACATTGTTGTGGTTGTTAACAAAGTTCTTGGTGTTAACATTGTTGTTGGTGTTGACATTGTTGTTGGTGTTAACATTGTTATGGATGTTAACATTGCTGTGGTTGTTAACATTGTTGTGGTTGTTAACATTGTTGTGTTTGTTAACATTGTTGGGGTTGTTAACATTGTTGTGGTTGTTAACAAAGTTCGTGGTGTTAATATTGTTGTTGGTGTTAACATTGTTATTGGTGTTAACATTGTAGTTAGTGTTAACATTGATGTTGGTGTTAACATTATTGGTGATAACATTGTTGTTGGTGTTAACATTGTTGTTAGTGTTAATATTGTTGTTGGTTTTAACAATGTTTCTGGTGTTAACATTGGTGTTTGTGTTAACAACGTTGTTGGTGTTAACATCGTTATTGGTTTTAAATATGCTGTAGGTGTTAACATTGTTGGTGATAACATTGTTCTTATTGTTAACATTGTTATTGGTGTTAACATCGGTGTTGGTGTTAACATTGTTGGTGATAACATTGTTGTTGGTGTTAACATTGTTGTTGGCGTTAACATTGTTGTTGGTGTTAACATTGTTGTTGGTGTTAACATTGATGTTGATGTTAACATTGTTGGTGGGAAACTTGTTGTGGTTGTTAACATTGTTGTTGGTGTTAATATTGTTGGTGATAACATTGTTGTTGGTGTTAACATCGTTGTTGGTGTTAACATCGTTGGTGGGAAACTTGTTGTGGTTGTTAAAATTGCTGATGATTTAACATTGTTGGTGATAACATTGTTGTTGTTGTTAACATCGTTGTAGGTGACAACATTGTTGATGGTGTTAACATTGTTGTTGGTGTTACCATTGTTGTTGGTGTTAACACTCTTGTTTGTGTTAACAACGTTGTTGGTGTTAGCATTGTTGTTAGTGTTAACATTGCTGTTGGTGTTAACATTGTTTGGTGATAACATTGTTGTTGGTGTTAACATTGTTGTTGGTGTTGATATTGTTCTTGGTGTTAACATTGTTGGTGTTAACATTGCTGTAGTTGTTAACATTGTTGTTGGTGTTAACATTGTTGTTGGTGTTAACATTGTTGTTGGTGTTGACATTGTTGTTGGTGTTAACATTGTTGTTTTTGTTAACATTGTTGTTGGTGTTAACATTGTTGTTGGTGTTAACATTGTTGTTGGTGTTAACATTGTTATGGATGTTAACATTGCTGTGGTTGTTAACATTGTTGTGGTTGTTAACATTGCTGTGTTTGTTAACATTGTTGTGGTTGTTAACATTGTTGTGGTTGTTAACAAAGTTCTTGGTGTTAACATTGTTGTTGGTGTTAACATTGTTATTGGTGTTAACATTGTAGTTAGTGTTAACATTGATATTGGTGTTAACATTCTTGGAGATAACATTGTTTTTGGTGCTAACATTGTTGTGGGTGTTAATATTGTTGTTGGTGTTGACATTGTTGTTCGTGTTAACATCGTTATCATTGTTAACATTGCTGTTGGTGTTAACATTGTTGGTGATAACATTGTTGTTGGTGTTAACAATGTTGTTGGTGTTAACATTGTTGTTTGTGTTAACAACGTTGTTGGTGTTAACATCGTTATTGGTGTTAAAAATGCTATAGGTGTTAACATTGTTGGTGATAACATTGTTTTTGTTGTTAACATTGTTGTTTGTGTTAACATCGTTGTTGGTGTTAACATTGCTGTTGGTGTTAACATTGTTGGTGATAACATTGTTGTTGGTGTTATCATTGTTGTTGGCGTTAACATTGGTGTTGATGTGAACATTGTTGTTGGTGTTAGCATTGTTTTTGGTGTTAACATTGTTGGTGATAACATTGTTATTGGTGTTAACATTGTTGGTGGGAAGCTTGCTGTGGTTGTTAACATTGCTGTTGATGTTAACATTGTTGGTGATAACATTGTTGTTGGTGTTAACATCGTTGTTGGTGACAACTTTGTTGTTGGTGTTAACATTGTTGTTGGTGTTAACATTGTTGTTGGTGTTAACACTCTTGTTTGTGTTAACAACGTTGTTGGTGTTAACATTGCTGTTGGTGTTAACATTGTTTGGTGATAACATTGTTGTTGGTGTTATCATTGTTGTTGGTGTTGACATTGTTCTTGGTGTTAACATTGTTGGTATTAACATTGCTGAGGTTGTTAACATTGCTGTTGGTGTTAACATTGTTGTTGGTGTTAATATCGTTGTTATTGTTAACATTGTTGGTAATAAAGTTGGTAGAATTACCGACAATATGTAAAGTAAAAGGACACAAGTGCAACTAATGTGACATTTATTGTGGCAACGTTTCGCTCTCCAGGAGCTTTATCAAGCCATTACAAACAATACATGGACACAGAGGGTATATAAAGGCTCAGAGTGAGGTGCAATACTAGTGAGGCACCATGTCTATGTTCACTAGTGGTAGTAGTAGTAGTAGTAGTAGTAGTAGTAGTAGTAGTAGTAGTAGTAGTAGTAGTAGTAGTAGTAGTAGTAGTGACAAAAGTAATACAATATGGTAGAGCAATTAATTCGTACATGAGTTAAAGGATATAAAAGCTATTACTTGGGTAACATAAAAATAGGTTGGACAAATATAGACTGGAAAGAGGCAGCTTGTTTCAGTGTTCACTCTCTGTAATGTGCTTTGTGTAGTATAACAGGAGAGACTATGTGATGGCAGGGTTTACTGTTTTCAGGAGGATTCTTGCTAAGACTTCGGAGATGGTGAAGCTGCCGTTGTTTTGTTTAATTGTATTCGAAACAGTGATCAATGCTGATTCGAGGCACTTGCGTCTGCGGAAATTAGTTTCTTTGATCACTAATTGGGCGTCTCTGAATTTCATGAGATGATTGGTGGAATTTCGGTGTTGTTCAAGTTCAAGAATTTGTAGTCCTGAGTTTCTTGACGAGTTACATTTTCCTTCTTTTTTCATCAAAGACTGCAAGAAAAGAGCTCTTCAGATCATAAATTCTCCACGCATCAACACCACTCCCAGCAAAGTTATAATTCTTCCCAACAGCCAGGTTGCACTGAACGTCTCAAAAGTACTTTCACAAGCTAACACCAGAGTCGCCATCGCTTCTAGCACTTCAATAAAGGATCTAACCAGGACAAAATCCAAGCACCACGAACCAGTCAATGCAGGAGTTTACACTATACCCTGTGGAGGCTGTGACAAGATTTACGTAGGTGAAACAGCCAGAAACCTCGACACCCGCCTCAATGAACACGTTTAAGCATGTAGGAACGATAACTTGAACAACCCCTGTGTACAACACCGAAATTCCACCAATCATCTCATGAAATTCAGAGACGCCCAATTAGTGATCAAAGAAACTAATTTCCGCAGACGCAACTGCCTCGAATCAGCACTGATCGCTGTTTCGAATACAATTAAACAAAACAACGACAGCTTCACCATCTCCGAAGTCTTAGCAAGAATCCTCCTGAAAACAGTAAACCCTGCCATCACGTAGTCTCTCCTGTTATACTACACAAAGCACATTACAGAGAGTGAACACTGAAACAAGCTGCCTCATTCCAGTCTATATTTGTCCAACCTATTTTTATGTTACCCAAGTAATAGCTTTTATATCCTTTTACTCATGTACGAATTAATTGCTCTACCATATTGTATTACTTTTGTCACTACCACTACTACTACTACTACTACTACTACTACTACTACTACTACTACTACTACTACTACTACTACTACTACTACTGCTGCTACTACTACTACTACCACTAGTGAACATAGACATGGTGCCTCACTAGTATTGCACCTCACTCTGAGCCTTTATATACCCTCTGTGTCCATGTATTGTTTGTAATGGCTTGATAAAGCTCCTGGAGAGCGAAACGTTGCCACAATAAATGTCACATTAGTTGCACTTGTGTCCTTTTACTTTACAACATTGTTTGTGTTAACACTGTTGTTGGATTTAACATTGTTGTTGGTGTTGACATTGTTGTCGGTGTTAACATTGTTGTGTTTGTTAACATTGTTGTTGGTGTTAACATTATTGTTGGTGTTAGCATTGTTATGGCTGTTATCATTCCTGTGGTTGTTAACAATGTTGTGGTTGTTAACATTCTTGTGTTTGTTAACATTGTTGTGGTTGTTAACATTGTTGTGGTTGTTAACAATGTTCTTGGTGTTAACATTGTTGTTGGTGTTAACATTGTTATTGGTGTTAACATTGTAGTTAGTGTTAATATTGAAATTGGTGTTAACATTTTTGTTGGTGTTAACATTGTTGTTTGTGTTAACAATTACGTTGGTGTTACCTCTGTTGTTGGTGTTAACATTGTTGGTGTGAAAATTGTTGAGCTTGTTAACATTGTTTGTGGTGTTAATATTGTTGGTATTAACATTGCTGTTGGTGTTAACATCGTTGCTGGTGTTAACATTATTATTGGTGTTAACATTGTTATTGGTGTTAATATTGTTGTTGGTGTTAAAATTTTTGCTGGTGTTAACATTGTTGGTGTTAACATTATTGTTTGTGTTAACGTTGTTGGTGTTAACATCGTTATTGGTGTTAAAAATGCTGTAGGTGTTAACATTGTTGTTGGTGTTAACAATGTTGTTGGTGTTAACATTGTTGTTTGTGTTAACAACGTTGTTGGTGTTAACATCGTTATTGGTGTTAAAAATGCTGTAGGTGTTAACATTGTAGGTTATAACCTTGTGCTTGTTGTTAACATTGTTGTTGGTGTTAACATCGTTGTTGGTGTTAACTTTGCTGTTGGTGTTAACATTGTGATAATATTGTTGTTGGTGTTAATATTGTTGTTGGTGTTAACATTGTTGTTGATGTTAACATTGTTGGTGGGAAACTTGTTGTGGTTGTTAACATTGTTGTTGGTGTTAACATTGTTGGTAATAACATTGTTGTTTGTGTTAACATCGTTGTTGGTGTTAACATTGTTGGTGGAAACTTGTTGTGGTTGTTATCATTGCTGTTGATGTTAACATTATTGGTGATAACATTGTTGTTGGTGTTAACACTCTTGTTTGTGTTAACATGGTTGGTGTTAGCATTGGTGTTAGTGTTAACATTGCTGTTGGTGTTAACATTGTTTGGTGATAACATTGTTGTCGGTGTTAACACTGTTGTTGGTGTTAACATTGTTGTTGGTGTTAACATGACTCAAGAAATCGTAATGACACGATTGCAAACAAACCATACCCCCGGCCGGGATTGAACCCGCGGTCATAGAGTCTCAAAACTCCAGACCGTCGCGTTAGCCACTAGACCAGCTAGCCACAATAAGATTCATCCAACTAGGTATATTTCTACACCATAGGAAGGTTAGCACAGGCACCTCTGTGACCACAAATGCAAGTTTTTACAGACGAATCTCCAGCTAGCGTGGCCGTGACGAACTCTAGCTCAAGTCCCTTCACTGCCGTCAACATGACTCAAAAAATCGTAATGACGGGCTGGAGTTTTGAGACTCTATGACCGCGGGTTCAATCCCGGCCGGGGTATGGTTTGTTTGCAATCGTGTCATTACGATTTCTTGAGTCATGTTGACGGCAGTGAAGGGACTTGAGCTAGAGTTCGTCACGGCCACGCTAGCTGGAGATTCGTCTGTAAAAACTTGCATTTGTGGTCACAGAGGTGCCTGTGCTAACCTTCCTATGGTGTAGAAATATACCTAGTTGGATGAATCTTATTGTGGCTAGCTGGTCTAGTGGCTAACGCGACGGTCTGGAGTTTTGAGACTCTATGACCGCGGGTTCAATCCCGGCCGGGGGTATGGTTTGTTGGTGTTAACATTGTTATGGATGTTAACATTGTTTTGGTTGTTAACATTGTTGTGGTTGTCAACATTGTTGTGTTTGTTAACATTATTGTGATTGTTAACATTGTTGTGGTAGTTAACAAAGTTCTTGGTGTTAACATTGTTGTTGGTGTTAACATTGTTATTGGTGTTAACATTGTAGTTAGTGTTAACATTGATGTTGGTGTTAACATTATTGGTGATAACATTGTTGTTGGTGTTAACATTGTTGTTGGTGTTAATATTGTTGTTCGTGTTAACATTGTTGGTGATAACATTGTTGTTGATTTTAACAATGTTGCTGGTGTTAACACTGTTGTTTGTGTTAACAACGTCGTTGGTGTTAACATCGTTATTGGTGTTAAAAATGCTGTAGGTGTTAACATTGTTGGTGATAACATTGTTCTTGTTGTTAACATTGTTAGTGGTGTTAACAACGTTGTTGGTGTTAGCATTGTTGTTAGTGTTAACATTGCTGTTGGTGTTAACATTGTTTGGTGATAACATTGTTGTTGGTGATAACATTGTTGTTGGTGTTGACATTGTTGTTGATGTTAACATTGTTGTTTTTGTTAACATTGTTGTTGGTGTTAACATTGTTGTTGGTGTTAACATTGTTATGGATGTTAACATTGCTGTGGTTGTTAACATTGTTGTGGTTGTTAACATTGGTGTGTTTGTTAACATTGCTGAGGTTGTTAACATTGTTGTGGTTGTTAACAAAGATCTTGGTGTTAACATTGATGTTGGTGTTAATATTGTTGTTGGTGTTGACATTGTTGTTCGTGTTAACATCGTTATTATTGTTCACATTGCTGTTGGTGTTAACATTGATGGTGATAACATTGTTGTTGGTGTTAACTTTGTTGTTTGTGTTAACAACGTTGTGGGTGTTAACATCGTTATTGGTGTTAAAAATGCTGTAGGTGTTAACATTGTTGGTGATAACGTTGTTTTTGTTGTTAGCATTGTTGTTGGTGTTATCATTGTTGTTGGCATTAACATTGTTGTTGGTGTTAACATTGTTGTTGGTGTTAGCATTGTTTTTGGTGTTAACATTGTTGATGATAACATTGTTATTGGTGTTAACATTGTTGGTGGGAAACTTGCTGTGGTTGTTAACATTGCTGTTGATGTTAACATTGTTGGTGATAACGTTGTTGTTGGTGTTAACATCGTTCTTGGTGACAACATTGTTGTTGGTGTTAACATTGTTGTTGGTGTTAACATTGTTGTTGGTGTTAACACTCTTGATTGTGTTAACAACGTTGTTGGTGTTAGCATTGTTGTTAGTGTTAACATTGCTGTTGGTGTTAACATTGTTTGGTGATAACATTGTTGTCGGTGTTATCATTGTTGTTGGTGTTGACATTGTTTTTGGTGTTAACATTGTTGGTATTAACATTGCTGAGGTTGTTAACATTGTTGTTGGTGTTAACATTGTTGTTGGTTTTAATATCGTTGTTATTGTTAACATTGTTGGTGTTAACACTGTTGTTGGTTTTAACATTGTTGTTGGTGTTGACATTGTTGTCGGGGTTAACATTGTTGTGTTTGTTAACATTGTTGTTGGTGTTAATATTGTTGTTGGTGTTAGCATTGTTATGGCTGTTAACATTCCTGTCGTTGTTAACAATGTTGTGGTTGTTAACATTGTTGTGTTTGTTAACATTGTTGTGGTTGTTAACATTGTTGTGGTTGTTGACAATGTTCTTGGTGTTAACATTGTTGTTGGTGTTAACATTGTTATTGGTGTTAACATTGTAGTTAGTGTTAACATTGAAGTTGGTGTTAACATATTTGTTGGTGTTAAAATTGTTGTTTTTGTTAACAATTATGTTGGTGTTACCTCTGTTGTTGGTGTTAACATTGTTGGTGTGAAAATTGTTGTGCTTGTTAACATTGTTTGTTGTGTTAATATTGTTGGTATTAACATTGCTGTTGGTGTTAACATCGTTGTTGTTGTTGACATTATTATTGGTGTTAACTTTGTTGTTGGCATTAATATTGTTGTTTGTGTTAACATTGTTGTGGTTGTTAACATTTATGGTGGTGTTAACAATGTTGTTGGTGTTAACATTGCTGTTGAAGTTAACATTGTAGTTTGTGTTAACATTAATGTTGGTGTTTACATTGTTATTGGTGTTAAAATTGTTGTTAGTGTTAATATTGTTGTTGGTGTTAACATAGTTGGTGTTAACATTGTTGTTGGTGTTGACATTGCTCTTGATGTTAACATTGTTGGTGTTAACAACGTTGTTGATGTTTGCGGTGTTATAGGTGTTAACATTGTAGTTAGTGCTAACATTGATATTGGTGTTAATATTTTTGTTGGTGTTAACATTGTTGTTTGTGTTAACATTGTTGTTGGTGTTAACATTGTTGGTGTGAAAATTGTTGTGCTTTTTAACATTGTTGGTGTTGTTAATGTTGTTGGTGTTAACATTGCTGTTGGTGTTAACATTGTTGGTGATAGCATTGTTGTTGGTGTTAACATCGTTGTTGGTGTTAACTTTGTTGGTCATACCATTGTTGTTGGTGTTAACTTTGTTGTTGATGTTAACTTCTTTGTGTTAACATCGTTGTTGATGTTAGCATCGTTGTTAGTGTTAACATTGCTGTTGGTGTTAACATTGTTGGTGATAACATTGTTGTTGGTGTTAACATTGTTGTTGGTGGTAATATTGTTGTTGGTGTTGACATTGTTGTTCGTGTTAACATCGTTATTATTGTTAACATTGCTGTTGCTGTTAACATTGTTGGTGATAACATTGTTGTTGGTGTTAACAATGTTGTTGGTGTTAACATTGTTGCTTATGTTGACAACGTTGTTGGTGTTAAAATCGTTATTGGTGTTAAAAATGCTGTAGGTGTTAACATTGTTGGTGATAACATTGTTCTTCTTGTTAACATTGTTGTTGGTGTTAATATCGTTGTTGGTGTTAACATTGCTGTTGGTGTTAACATTGTTGGAGGTAACATTGTTGTTGGTGTTAACATTGTTGTTGGTGTTAACACTCTTGTTTGTGTTAACAACGTTGTTGGTGTTAGCATTGTTGTTAGTGTTAAGATTGCTGTTGGTGTTAACATTGTTTGGTGATAACATTGTTGTTGGTGTTAACATTGTTGTTGGTGTTAACATCGTTGTTGGTGTTAACATTGTTGTTGGCGTTGACATTGTTATGGATGTTAACACTGCTGTGGTTGATAACATTGTTGTGGTTGTTAACATTGTTGTGTTTGTTAACATTGTTGTGGTTGTTAACATTGTTGTGGTTTTTAACATTGTTGTGGTTTTTAACAATGTTCTTGGTGTTAACGTTGTTGTTGGTGTTAAGATTGTTTTGGTTGGTAACATTTATGTAGGTGTTATCAATGTTGTTGGTATTAACATTTTTATTGGTGTTAACATTGTAGTTAGTGTTAACATTGATGTTGGTGTTAAAATTTTTGTTGGTGTTAACATTGTTGTTTGTGTTAACATTGCTGTTGGTGCTAACATTTATGTTGGTGTTAACGCTGTTGTTGGTGTTAACATTGTTGTGCTTGTTAGCATTGTTGTTGGTGTTAATACTGTTGGTGGTGTTAACATTTATGTCGGTGTTAACATTGTTGTTTGTGTTAACATTGTTGTTGGTGTTAACATTGTTGTTAGTGCTAACATTGTTGTTGGTGTTAACATTGTTGGTCTTAACATTGTTGTTGTTAACATTGTTGGTGTTAACATTGTTGTTGGTGTTAACATCGTTGTGGTTGTTAACATTTATGGTAGTGCTAACATTGTTGTTGGTGTTAACATTGTTGGTCTTAGCATTGTTGTTGGTGTTAACATCGTTGTTAACAGACAACGGAACAATGCTCTTCTCCAGACTGAGGGACTGACCACCTCAAAACTTTAAGGGTGATGGACTGATTACATCGTCTTCAAGTATCTTCTGCTTCTATCAACTTTTCTGTACTCGACTGAAGAAGCCTACTGTGTAGGCGAAACGTTTCGAAATAAAGATACCTAACTGTTGCATATGTGTCTTACCTAACAATCTGTCGGTATTTTATACCATTTTAATGTTCATCGTTGTTGGTGTTGACATTATTATTCGTGTTAACTTTGTTGTTGGCATTAATATTGTTGTTTGTGTTAACATTGTTTTGGTTGTTAACACTTATGGTGGTGTTAACAATGTTGTTGGTGTTAACATTGCTGTTGGAGTTAACATTGTAGTTTGTGTTAACATTAATGTTGGTGTTTACATTATTATTGGTATTAACTTTGTTGTTGGTGTTAATATTGTTGTTGGTGTTAATATTGTTGTTGATGTTAATATTGTTGTTGGTGTTAAGATTATAGTTGGTGTTAACATTTATATTATTGTTAACAATGTTGTTGGTGTTAGCATTGTTGTTGGTGTTAACATTGTAGTTGGTGTTAACATTGTTGTTGGTGTTAACATTATTATTTGTGTTAACACTGTTGTTGATGTTAATATTGTTGGTGTTAACTTTATTGTTCGTGTTAACATTGTTGTTGGTGTTAACATTATTGTTGGTGTTAACATTTATGTTGGTGTTAACACTGTAGTTGGTGTTGACATTGTTTTTGGTGTTAAAAATTTATGTTGGTGTTAACATTGTTGATGGTGCTTACTTTATTATTGGTGTTAACATTGTCGTTGGTGTTAACATTGTTGTTGTTCTTAAGATTGTTGTTGGTGTTAACATTGTTGGTGTTAACATCGTTGTTAGTGTTAACATTGTTGTTGGTGTTAACATTGTTGTTGGTGTTAACATCGTTGTTTGTGTTAACATTGTTTTTGGTGTTAACATCGTTGTTGGTGTTAAGAACATAAGAACATAAGAAAGGAGGAACACTGCTGGAGGCCTGTTGGCCCATACTAGGCAGGTCCTTTACAATTCATCTCACTAACAAACATTTGCCCAACCCAATTTTCAATGCCACCCAAGAAATAAGCTCTGATGTGAAAGTCCCACTCAAATCCAACCCCTCCCACTCATGTACTTATCCAACCTAGATTTGAAACTACCCAAAGTCCTACCCTCAATAACCCAACTAGGTAGACTGTTCCACTCATCAACTACCCTATTTCCAAACCAATACTTTCCTATGTCCTTTCTAAATCTAAACTTATCTAATTTAAATCCATTACTGCAGGTTCTCTCTTGGAGAGACACCCTCAAGACCTTATTAATATCCCCTTTATTAATTCCTATCTTCCACATATACACTTCGATCAGGTCTCCCCTCATTCTTCGTCTAACAAGTGAATGTAACTTAAGAGTCTTCAATCTTTCTTCATAAGGAAGATTTCTAATGCTATGTATTAATTTAGTCATCCTACGCTGAATGTTTTCTAACGAATTTAGGTCCATTCTGTAATATGGAGACCAGAACTGAGCTGCATAATCTAGGTGAGGCCTTACTAATGATGTATAAAGCTGCAGTATGACCTCTGGACTTCTGTTGCTTACACTTCTTGATATAAATCCCAGTAATCTATTTGCCTTATTACGTACGCTTAGGCATTGCTGTCTTGGTTTAAGGTTGCTGCTCACCATAACCCCCAAGTCCTTTTCGCAATCTGTATGCCTAAGTTCTACATCATTTAACTTATAAGTACTAGGGTTATGGGCACTCCCAAACTTCAGAACCTTGCATTTATCTACATTGAACTGCATCTGCCACTTTTCTGACCAAGAATAGAGTTTGTTTAAATCCTCCTGAAGTTCCATAACATCTACGTTTGAATCAATTATCCTACCTATCCTTGTGTCATCGGCGAATTTGCTCATATCACTAGTAATTCCCTCATCAAGATCATTGATATATATTATAAACAACAACGGGCCCAAGAATGATCCCTGTGGAACGCCACTTGTTACAGATCCCCACTCGGATTTAACCCCACTTATGGACACTCTCTGCTTCCTGTCAGTGAGCCATGACTCGATCCACGAGAGCACTTTTCCCCCAATGCCATGAGCTGCCACTTTCTTTAACAGTCTATGGTGCTTAACTCTATCAAAAGCCTTACTAAAATCTAAGTAAATAATATCAAATTCTTTATCATGGTCAACAGCCTCTAAAGCTTTACTGAAGAAAGTTAATAAATTAGTTAGACAAGACCGGCCTCTTGTGAATCCATGCTGAGTATCATTAATCAAGCTATGCTTATCGAGATGGCTTCTTATAATCTCAGCTATAATTGACTCTAGTAATTTGCCTACAATTGAGGTCAGGCTTATTGGGCGGTAATTTGACGGTAACGACTTGTCCCCTGTGTGTTAGGTAAGACACATATGCAACAGTTAGACAACTTTATTCCGAAACGTTTCGCCTACACAGTAGGCTTCTTCAGTCGAATACAGAAAGTAGGCAGGAACAGTAGAGATGTGAAGACGATGTAATCAGTCCATCACCCTTGAAGTCGTAGAATTTGAGGTTGTCAGTCCCTCAGCCTGGAGCAGTTCAGTTCCATAGTCAGGAACTATCTGAAGAACAAGCGACAGTGCAGAGACTTAAATACTGTCGGAAGGAGAGGTGCAGAGTAGTAGTAGTAATAGTGAAAATGGAGCCACTGAGAGGTTATGTCCCTCTCAGATCCAACCCTTTTCACTTGAAAAGCTTGTCCAAGGTGTTTTCTGTACCAAGATGCCATGTGTTGCAGTGTCTGACAGGATGAACATCAAAATGGTATACAATACCGACAGGTTGTTAGGTAAGACACATATGCAACAGTTAGACAACTTTATTCCGAAACGTTTCGCCTACACAGTAGGCTTCTTCAGTCGAATACAGAAAGTAGGCAGGAACAGTAGAGATGTGAAGACGATGTAATCAGTCCATCACCCTTGAAGTCGTAGAATTTGAGGTTGTCAGTCCCTCAGCCTGGAGCAGTTCAGTTCCATAGTCAGGAACTATCTGAAGAACAAGCGACAGTGCAGAGACTTAAATACTGTCGGAAGGAGAGGTGCAGAGTAGTAGTAGTAATAGTGAAAATGGAGCCACTGAGAGGTTATGTCCCTCTCAGATCCAACCCTTTTCACTTGAAAAGCTTGTCCAAGGTGTTTTCTGTACCAAGATGCCATGTGTTGCAGTGTCTGACAGGATGAACATCAAAATGGTATACAATACCGACAGGTTGTTAGGTAAGACACATACGCAACAGTTAGACAACTTTATTCCGAAACGTTTCGCCTACACAGTAGGCTTCTTCAGTCGAATACAGAAAGTAGGCAGGAACAGTAGAGATGTGAAGACGATGTAATCAGTCCATCACCCTTGAAGTCGTAGAATTTGAGGTTGTCAGTCCCTCAGCCTGGAGCAGTTAAGTTCCATAGTCAGGAACTTCACATCTCTACTGTTCCTGCCTACTTTCTGTATTCGACTGAAGAAGCCTACTGTGTAGGCGAAACGTTTCGGAATAAAGTTGTCTAACTGTTGCATATGTGTCTTACCTAACAACCTGTCGGTATTGTATACCATTTTGATGTTCGACTTGTCCCCTGTTTTAAAAATAGGAATTACATTAGCCATCTTCCACATATCAGACACTACACCTGTTTGAAGAGATAAATTAAAAATTTTAGTTAATGGTTCACAGAGTTCCATTTTGCATTCCTTAAGAACCCTTGAAAAAACCTCATCAGGAACCGGCGACTTATTTTGCTTCAGTCTGTCTATCTGCTTCACAACCATTTCACTAGTGACTGTGATGTTACATAATTTATCTTCTTCTAGCCCACTATAAAAATTAATTACTGGAATATTGTTAGTGTCTTCCTGTGTAAAAACTGAGAGAAAATAATTATTAAAAATCGAGCACATTTCATTCTCTTTGTCAGTAAGGTGCCCATAGTTATTTTTAAGGGGACCTATCTTATCTCTAACTTTTGTTCTATAGACCTGGAAAAAACTTTTTGGGTTAGTTTTAGAATCTCTAGCAACTTTAATTTCATAGTCCCTTTTAGCTTTTCTTATCCCCTTTTTAATGTCCCTCTTAATGTCAATATACTGATTCATAAGATGACCCTCACCACTTTTGATACGCCTATAAATTCCTTTCTTATGCCCTAGTAGATATTTGAGCCTATTATTCATCCATTTTGGGTCATTTCTATTTGATCTAATTTCTTTATATGGGATAAACGTTCTTTGAGCAGCATGTATAGTGTTCAGAAAACTGTCATATTGATAGCTCACTTCGTTACCCCAGTCAACAGATGATAAGTGTTCTCTAAGCCCATCGTAATCTGCTAAGCGAAAATCTGGGACTGTTACTGAGTTATCGCTACTATCGTACTTCCATTCAATGCTAAATGTAATTGATTTGTGGTCGCTAGCACCCAGTTCCTCTGAAATTTCTAAATTATTAACAAGGGATTCATTGTTTGCCATAACTAAGTCAAGCAGGTTATTTCCCCTTGTAGGTTCTGTCACAAACTGCTTCAAAAAACAATCCTGAACTACTTCTAAGAAGTCTTATGATTCTAAATTCCCAGTCAAGAAATTCCAATCAATATGACTAAAGTTAAAGTCTCCTAGAATTACTACATTATCGTGCCATGTGGCCTTGACAATTTCCTCCCATAGTAGTCTTCCTTGGTCCCTATCTAAGTTTGGGGGACGGTATATCACTCCTAAAATCAGTTTTTCATGCCCCTCTGAAAATTCTATCCAAACAGACTCTGTATGTGTTACTTCAGACTTAATACCCGTTTTTATGCAACAGTTCAAGCGATCTCGGACATACAATGCCACCCCACCCCCCTTCCCGATACTTCTATCTACTTGGAACAATTTAAAACCCTGAATGTGACATTCCGCAGGCATGTCCCGACTTTTTGAATTAAACCATGTCTCAGTTAAGGCAAATACATCAATGTTACCTGCACTAGCAACTAGTCTCAACTCGTCCATCTTATTCCTAGCACTATGACAATTAGCATAATAAACATTGAAAGACTCTCCTTTCTCTTTACTCTTCATGCTCACCCAAAGTCCCTGGCTTTTCAATATCTACCTCGTTCTGCTTATTACTAGTTCCCCTAGAACTCGTAATATTACTACACTGGGACTTCACTGTTTTCCTGCCAAAACCCATACCACTAACTATTCCTAGTTTAAAGTCCTAACTGCTCCCTCCACTGCAGTTGCCAGTGCTACCACCCCAGACCTAGATAAGTGAACCCCATCCCTGGCATACATGTCATTTCTGCCATAGAAGAGGTCCCAGTTGTCAATGAATGTTTCCGCATTTTCCTTACAGTATTTGTCCAGCCAGCAATTGTCACCAATTGCCCTGGACAATCATTCATTTCCAACTCCTCTCCTTGGCAAAACACCACATATGACAGGGTTCCCACCCTTACTCCTAATTATTTCTATTGCTGACCTATACCTGCTAATCAGGTCTTCACTCCTACGTCTGCCAACATCGTTGCCTCCAGCACTGAGACAGATAATAGGATTGCTCCCATTACCTCTCATGATGTCATCCAGATGGCTAACAATATCCTCCATCCCAGCCCCAGGAAAGCAAACTCTCTGTCTCCTACTCCTGCCCTTCAAGCAGAACGCCCTATCCATATACCTAACTTGTCTATCCCCAACAACAACAATATTCTTACCTTCCTTGGTGTCGTTCGTCGTGACGTTCCCAGTAGTCGACTCACATTTGTCGGGTAGCACTGAGAATGTATTAGATGTTTCCACAACAGTTTCCACGGCAGTCTCTTTCTTTTTCATCGTTTCTACCTTTCCATTCGTCTTCTTGATCGTCAACTTCGTTCCCTGCTGTCCAGCCACTGACCAGTTTCCCTTCTTGACCTGAGGACTCAAAACAGGAGGACTACTACGAATCTTCTTGTTTTCCTCGGTCAGTCGCCGAATCTCCAACTTCGCCATCCTCAATTCTTCCTTAAGCTGTTGGTAAAGTTGCTCGATGGAGGGCATCTTGCTTCAATTCGTAGAGAGCGCCAAACAGGTCTTCACAGAGCTAAGTACATAACAACTGCGCAAAAGCCAACTCAATCAGGAGCTACTGCGCAGCACGTCCGCATGGCCCAATAGCGATGCAAACACGATGACATTGTTCTTGGTATTAACATTAGAACATAAGAGCATAAGAAAGAACACTGCAACAGGCCTACTGACCCATGCGGAGGAGGTCCATTTCCCCTCCCCCTTCCCAGATAAGCCCAATGACCCACCCAGTCTGGCCACCTCCACTCAAGGAAGGAGCACGGCACCAGACCCAGCAGCACAAGCTAGCCAGGTCCAACTCACACCCACTCATGTATTTATCTAACCTGTTTTTAAAACTACACAATGCTTTAGCCTCAATAACTGTACTCGGGAGTTTGTTCCACTCATCCACAACTCTATTACCAAACCAGCGCTTTCTTATATCGTTCCTGAATCTGAATTTTTCCAACTTGAAACCATTGCTGCGAGTCCTGTCTTGGCTGGAAATTTTCAGCACGCTATTTACATCTCCTTTATTCCTGTTTTCCATTTATACATCTCGATCATATCCCCCTAATTCTATGCCTTTCGAGAGAGTGCAGATTGAGGACCCTCAGTCTATCCTCATAGGGAAGATTTCTGATACATGGGATCATCTTTGTCATCTTCCTCTGTACGTTTTCCAGAGCATTTATGTCCATTTTGTAATACAGTGACCAGAACTGAGCAGCATAGTCTAAATGAGGCCTAACCAAGGATATATAGAGTTGAAGAACAACCTGAGGACTTCTATTATTTATACTTCTAGATATGAAGCCAAGAATTCTGTTAGCTTTATTGCGAACACTAATGCACTGTTGTCTTGATTTTAGATTACTGCTAACCAGAACTCCTAAATCCTTTTCGTAATCAGTAGTATTAAAATCTACATTATTTAGTTTATGTGTCACATGGTTATTTTCCTGTCCAACATTTAGAACTTTGCATTTGTCTATATTAAACTGCATCTGCCACTTCTCCGACCGTTGCATCAGTCTATTCAAATCATCCTGGAGTGCTCTAGTGTCCTCATTAGAATGAATTGGACGGCCTATTTTGGTATCATCAGCAAATTTGCTTATATCGCAATTTATTTCCTCACCTATGTCGTTTATGTAAATTGTGAACAACAGCAGACCCTACACTGACCCCTGAGGAACACCGCTTGTGACGTGCCCCCATTCTGATTTCTCCCCATTTATGCAAACTCTCTTTTGCCTATTTGTGAGCCATGCCTCTACCCAGGAAAAAATTTCTCCTCCTATTCCGTGTGCCTTAAGTTTCCTCAGTAGCCTCTGATGTGGAACTCTTGAAAGCCTTACTGAAGTCCATATACACAATATCATATTCATTACCATGATCTACCTCCTCAGAAACTTTAGTGAAAAAAGTTAGTAAATTCGTAAGACAGGAACACTTCTTTGTAAAACCATGATGAGATTCATTAATCAATCTGTGCCTATCAAGATGGCTACAAATTGCTTCGGCAATTATTGATACCATAAATTTTCCCACTATGAAGGTAAGGCTTATTGGTCTATAGTTCGAAGCTAAGGAACTGTCACCTGCCTTGTACATAGGTATTACATTTCCCATTTTCCACTTATCAGGCACTATGCCAGTATGTAGTGATATGTTAAAAAGATTAGCCAAAGGTATGCTAAGTTCCTCTTTACATTCCTTTAACACCCTTGCAAACAGTTCATCAGGGCCTGGGGATTTGTTAGGTTTTAGTTTCTCTATTTGTCTGAGGACCATGTCACTAGTTACCACAATCGTACATAGTTTATTATCATCCTGTTCTACATAATCTCTTATTTCAGGAATATCGCTAGTATTTTCCTGGGTGAAAACTGAGAGGAAGTAGGTATTGAGAATTTCACACATATCCTTATCACTGTCAGTGATCTGACCAGAGTTACTCTTAAGTGGGCCTATCTTGTCCCTAATCTTTCTTACTTCTGTATACCTGAAAGAACCCTTTTGGGTTAGTCTTTGAATCCCTTGCGACCTTAGCCTTATAATCCCTTTTTGCTTTCCTTATTCCTTTCTTTACATCTCTCTTTAATTGAATATATTGATTTTGCACCTGCCCATCCCCTCTTTTGATACGCCTATATATGCCTCTCTTTTGACCAATGAGATGTTTTAATCTATTGTTCATCCATTTGGGATCATTTTTGTTAGATCTAATTTCCCTACTCGGAACAAAAGTTGTATGGGCACTAGAACTATGCTCTGAAAAACGTCATATTGGCTACCAAGATTACCTACCTGACCCCTAGTCAGGACATCCCAATTTAGCCCACCCAGGTAATTTTTCAATCCCATGAAGCCGGCCAAGCGAAAATCTGGGACAGACATTTGATTGCAGTTATCTGGGTAATTCCATGATATATTGAAACTAAGTGATTTGTGATCACTTTCCCCAAGCTCATCATTAACCTCATGATTATTAATTAGTGACTCTTTGTTGGCAAGAACCAAGTCAAGCAGATTGTTTCCTCTAGTTGGTTCTGTCACAACCTGTTCTAAAAAGCAATCCTGAACCGTATCAAGAAAGTCACTAGACTCAAGATTTCCTGTCATATTGTTCCAATTAATTTGTCTAAAGTTAAAATCTCCCATTATCACAACGTTTTCATATCCAGATGCCTTATGAATTTCGTCCAACAACAGCTTACTGCCCTCCCTATGAAGGTTTGGGGGCCTATAAATCACACCCAAAATTAATTTGTCTCCGCCATCGAGAAACTGTAGCCAAACAGATTCTGTGTTCGATGTTTCTAATCTTATATCATATCTAAGACAACAATTTAAATTTTCTCTGACAAACATCGCCACTCCACCACCCTTCCTGTTGACCCTATCAGTGTGGAATAGTTTATAACTCTGTGTGTTGCATTCAGAAGGCATTTCTCTATCTTTCAGGTTGAACCAGGTTTCTGTTATACCAATAATATCTATATTGCCTACACTACAAGTAATCTTGGCCCATCTATCTTATTTCTTAAGCTCCTACTATTTGTATAGTAAACCTTAAGGGAGCTAGTCACTCGTTGCCCTCTGCTATCTCTCTTTGTTTGTTGATCAATTGATTTGCCATTACTAGCAACTTTATTTTGAATATTGTCTTTCAAACATATCCCTGAGGTATCCCGGTATTTGCTGTTTTTAACCCTAATACTGCAGCCTGATTGTTTCCCACAAATACCCATACCTCTATAATCTATCAGTTTAAATTCCTAGACAAGTCATCAATAACCCTCTCTGTCAAATTGGCTAATGCAACCACTCCAACCACAGAGAGATGAACCCCATCAGTTGCATACATATCATGTTTGCCAAAGAATAGGTTCCAGTTATCAATGAATGGGATTGCAAGTTCCTTGCAGTACCTGTCTAGCCAGCAATTTATACCAGTTGCCCTAGACATCCATTCATTGCCCACTCCCTTTCTAGGCAAGATGCTACATATGACTGGGATCCCTCCCTTAAACCTAACTACTTCTATGGCTGACCTGTATTTATCCAGCAGCTCCTCTCTCCTGCCCTTCCCAATGTCATTACCCCCAGCACTAAGACAGATAATGGGCTTGTTCCCATTACCTGCCATAATATTACCCAATCTGCTGACTATGTCACCAACACCAGCTCCAGGAAGGTACACTCTCTCTCTGACCTTTCTGTCTCTGTTGCAAAAAGCACGGTCCATATATCTTACCTGAGAATCACCTACAATTAAAATATTCTTACCTTGATTAGCAGGGGAATCAGTGGTACCTTCAACCTTACTAACCACTGTAGTGCACTCGTCCTGGAGAACAGAGAATCGATTTCTTACATTCACATTTTCTCTATTAACCCTCCTTATCTTCCTTCTTTCTAAACTCTGAACCACTTGCCACTTAAAGCGGCTGCCACTCTCACTGCTAGTGACCATTTCCTCCTTACGAGCTAAACCCTTCTTACACTCATTCCCAAACTCATCGAGGTGAAGCTTCAGTCTCCAATTTTCCTCCTGAAGAAGTAAAACCTCCTTCTTCAACACTTGAACCTGAGATTCTAAAACACTGCAACAAGCCCTGGTGCTTGGTAACACCCCACGCTAACTCCCAGAGCTTAGGCTCTGGGAGTTAGCAGGTGACCACTGACCATTGATCTCTTAACATTGTTGGTATTAACATCGGACCGAAACGTCGTCGTAAGCTTCTCTCTTTTACGTGTGGGTTATTTGTGTATGGTGTTGACAATGTTGTTGGTGTTAACATTGTTAGAGTTAACATTGTCGTTGGTGTTGACATTGTTGTGGTCTTAACATTGTTGTTGGTGTTATCATTGTTGTAGGTGTTAACATTGTTGAGGTTAACATTGTTGTGGTTGTTAACATTGTTGTTGGTATTAACATTGTTGTTGGTGTTAGCATTCATGTTGGTGTTAACATTATTGTTGGTATTAACATTTTTGTTGGTGTTAACATTGTTGTTGGTGTTAACATTGTTGTAAGTGTTAACGTTGTTGTTGGTGTTAACAGTACTGTTGGATTGTAATAAAGTTGGTAGAATTACCGACAATATGTAAAGTAAAAGGACACAAGTGCAACTAATGTGACATTTTATTGTGGCAACGTTTCGCTCTCCAGGAGCTTTATCAAGCCATTACAAACAATACATGGACACAGAGGGTATATAAAGGCTCAGAGTGAGGTGCAATACTAGTGAGGCACCATGTCTATGTTCACTAGTGGTAGTAGTAGTAGTAGTAGTAGTAGTAGTAGTAGTAGTAGTAGTAGTAGTAGTAGTAGTAGTAGTGACAAAAGTAATACAATATGGTAGAGCAATTAATTCGTACATGAGTAAAAGGATATAAAAGCTATTACTTGGGTAACATAAAAATAGGTTGGACAAATATAGACTGGAAAGAGGCAGCTTGTTTCAGTGTTCACTCTCTGTAATGTGCTTTGTGTAGTATTAACAGGAGAGACCATGTGATGGCAGGGTTTACTGTTTTCAGGAGGATTCTTGCTAAGACTTCGGAGATGGTGAAGCTGCCGTTGTTTTGTTTAATTGTATTCGAAGCAGCGATCAGTGCTGATTCGAGGCACTTGTGTCTGCGGAAATTAGTTTCTTTGATCACTAATTGGGCGTCTCTGAATTTCATGAGATGATTGGTGGAATTTCGGTGTTGTACACAGGCGTTGTTCAAGTTATCGTTCCTACATACGTAAATGTGTTCATTGAGGCGGGTGTCGAGGTTTCATGCTGTTTCACCTACGTAAATCTTGTCACAACCTCCACAGGGTATAGTGTAAACTCCTGCATTGACTGGTTCGTGGTACTTGGATTTTGTCCTGGTTAGATCCTTTATTGAAGTGCTAGAAGCGATGTTGACTCTGGTATTAGCTTGTGAAAGTACTTTTGAGACGTTCAGTGCAACCTGGCTGTTGGGAAGAATTATAACTTTGTTGGGAGTGATGTTGATGCGTGGAGAATTAATGATCTGAAGAGCTCTTTTCTTGCAGTCTTTGATGAAAAAAGTAGGAAAATGTAACTCAGTGAATGTTTGGTGAATGTATGTACATTCCTCGTCAAGAAACTCAGGACTACAAATTCGGTATGCTCTTAGGAAAAACCCGATGATGATGCCTCTTTTGGTCTTGGTATCTTGACTGGAATAGAAGTGTGTGAGATCATTTTTATTGGTGGGTTTCCGATAAACTTGAAATCTTAGGTTGTTGTCTACTTTGTGAATGAGGACGTCGAGGAAAGGTAGCTTTTCATTGGACTCTTCTTCTAGTGTAAACTGGATCGCCGGTTCAACTGCGTTGAGCCTTGTCTGAAGATTCCGTACATCAAAACGTTTGGGAGTTATTACGAGGACGTCGTCCACGTAACGTAACCAAGTGACGCTTGAAGGGATGATGTTGGCGAAGTGTTCGGACTCTAGGTGTTCCATGTATAAGTTGGCTAGGACGGCACTGATGGGGGACCCCATTCCCATGCCGTAGGTTTGTTTGTAGAGCTTGTTATTGAAAGAAAAACAGTTGAAATTAATACAGAGTTCAATCAAGTCAACAAAATCTCCGGGAGGTAGAGGAAGATTAAGGTCCTGATTGACTTTACGTCGTAGAACCTCGATGGCTTTTTTGGTAGGTACTTTTGTGAAGAGGGAAGTC
The DNA here is from genome assembly GCF_038502225.1 of Cherax quadricarinatus. NCBI lineage: Eukaryota > Metazoa > Arthropoda > Malacostraca > Decapoda > Parastacidae > Cherax > Cherax quadricarinatus. The sequence continues at coordinate 19,854,336 of NC_091370.1, forward strand.
ACATCCAAACTGCTTAGTTTCTTGTTACGGATGGAGAGGTTTCGGATGCGGTTGAGAAGGTCGCCTGAGTGTTTAAGATGAGCGGGGTTGATGGTCCCCAGAAGGCAGGAAAGATGTTTGGAAAGAACTCCGGCTAGTTTGTGTGGAGCTCTGCCTATTCCTGACGTGATTGGTCTGAGAGGAATATTGTGTTTATGGGTCTTGGGTAAACCATACATGTGTGCTGATTTAGGGTTGCTTGGTAACAAGTACAGAAGTTTCTTCCCTTCTCCAGTGCGTTTGAGTATTTGTCTGGTTTTGTATAGAAAATCTTTGGTGAGCGTCTTCCACTGTTGAGTGCTGATGGGTTCGTATGTAGATTGATCATTCAAAAGGTCCATCATTTTAGTGTTGTAGTCACTGCTGTTGAGTATGACGACTCCACCTCCTTTGTCGGCGGTGGTGACGATAATGTTGGGGTTGTTGGCGAGGTTCTTAAGGGCAGTGACGTATCGTCTAGGAAGATTAGAAGAAGAAGGTTCACATATTGGTTTACATATTGTCGGTAATTCTACCAACTTTATTACAATCTGTCGGACACCGCAACATAATGGACATTTCATGCAGACGTTATTTGGACACCCTTCTTCGTGCTCACAGCTATCGCAACAGACACAACTTCCTACAAGATTGCCTGGCAGAGAAGGTGATCCCTAAGTCTACTCCTGCACAACTCTCCAACTCCAAGCACCCCTTCTCTCCAGCTACCCAAGCTTACTTAACTGAATGTGCCGAAGAACTTTCTAACATCGCTAAGGAAACCTTTGAAACTGCAAGGAATATGAAGCCCAATCTTCAGATTGACCAACACACTGCTGAGCATATTCCCAGCACAGTCACCACAGCTAACCTCCAACAGAAGATCAAACTCAATCGCAAACTTCAGTACCTCTGCACTAACAGTCGATGGAATAAAATGGGACGCGAATCCCTGATAAACAACTTATCGTCACGCACCTTAACCGACTACGAGAAACAAGCACTGAGTCTGGGACTCAAATTTACCACCAACATACGCTAACCTAACAATCAACTCAATCTAGTTACCAGGAACCATAGACACAGTGACAGCAACTTCCAGAAGGGTTATATACAGGGCCTTCTCACTGCAGCTTTATGTGAACCTCCTTCTAATCTTCCTAGACGATACATCACTGCCCTTAAGAACCTCGCCAACGACCCCAACATTATCGTCACAACCGCCGACAAAGGAGGAGGAGTCATACTCAACACCAGTGACTACAACAATAAAATGATGGACCTTTTGAATGATTAATCTACATACGAACCCATTAGCACTCAACAGTGGGAGACGCTCACCAAAGATTTTCTATACAAAACCAGACAAATACTCAAACGCACTAGAGAAGGGAAGAAACTTCTGTACTTGTTACCAAGCAACACTAAACCAGCACACATGTATGGTTTACCCAAGACCCATAAACACAATATTCCTCTCAGACCAATCACGTCAGGAATAGGCAGTGCTCCACACAAACTAGCCGGAGTTCTTGCCAAACATCTTTCCTGCCTTCTGGGGACCATCAGCCCCGCTCATCTTAAACACTCAGGCGACCTTCTCAACCGCATCCGAAACCTTTCCATCCGTAACAAGAAACTAAGCAGTTTGGATGTGACTTCCCTCTTCACAAAAGTACCTACCAAAAAAGCCATCGAGGTTCTACGACGTAAAGTCAATCAGGACCTTAATCTTCCTCTACCTCCCGGAGATTTTGTTGACTTGATTGAACTCTGTGTTAATTTCAACTGTTTTTCTTTCAATAACAAGCTCTACAAACAAACCTATGGCATGGGAATGGGGTCCCCCATCAGTGCCGTCCTAGCCAACTTATACATGGAACACCTAGAGTCCGAACACTTCGCCAACATCATCCCTTCAAGCGTCACTTGGTTACGTTACGTGGACGACGTCCTCGTAATAACTCCCAAACGTTTTGATGTACGGAATCTTCAGACAAGGCTCAACGCAGTTGAACCGGCGATCCAGTTTACACTAGAAGAAGAGTCCAATGACAAGCTACCTTTCCTCGACGTCCTCATTCACAAAGTAGACAACAACCTAAGAGTTCAAGTTTATCAGAAACCCACCAATAAAAATGATCTCACACACTTCTATTCCAGTCAAGATACCAAGACCAAAAGAGGCATCATTATCGGGTTTTTCCTAAGAGCATACCGAATTTGTAGTCCTGAGTTTCTTGAAGAGGAATGTACATACATTCACCAAACATTCACTGAGTTACATTTTCCTTCTTTTTTCATCAAAGACTGCAAGAAAAGAGCTCTTCAGATCGGTAGGTAAGACACATAGGCAACAGTTAGGCAACTTTATTCCGAAACGTTTCGCCTACACAGTAGGCTTCTTCAGTCGAATACAGAAAGTAGGCAGGAGCAGTAGAGATGTGAAGACGATGTAATCAGTCCATCACCCTTGAAGTCGTAGAATTTGAGGTTGTCAGTCCCTCGGCCTGGAGAAGTTCAGTTCCATAGTCAGGAACTATCTGAAGATCAAGCGACAGTGCGGAGACTTAAATACTGTCGCAAGGAGAGGTGCAGAGTAGTAGTAGTAGTGAGAATGTAGCCACTGAGAGGTCAGGTCCCTCTCAGATCCAACAGTTCTCACTTCTTACTAACTACTACTACTACTCTGCACCTCTCCTTGCGACAGTATTTAAGTCTCCACACTGTCGCTTGATCTTCAGATAGTTCCTGACTATGGAACTGAACTTCTCCAGGCCGAGGGACTGACAACCTCAAATTCTACGACTTCAAGGGTGATGGACTGATTACATCGTCTTCACATCTCTACTGCTCCTGCCTACTTTCTGTATTCGACTGAAGAAGCCTATTGTGTAGGCGAAACGTTTCGGAATAAAGTTGCCTAACTGTTGCCTATGTGTCTTACCTACCAACCTGTCGGTATTGTATACCATTTTGATGTTCATCTTGTCAGACACTGCAACACATGGCCTCTTGGTACAGAAAACGCCTTAGACAACCCTTCCAAGTGAGAACTGTTGGATCTGAGAGGGACCTGACCTCTCAGTGGCTACATTCTCACTACTACTACTCTGCACCTCTCCTTGCGACAGTATTTAAGTCTCCGCACTGTCGCTTGATCTTCAGATAGTTCCTGACTATGGAACTGAATTTCTCCAGGCCGAGGGACTGACAACCTCAAATTCTACGACTTCAAGGGTGATGGACTGATTACATCGTCTTCACATCTCTACTGCTACTGCCTACTTTCTGTATTCGACTGAAGAAGCCTACTGTGTAGGCGAAACGTTTCGGAATAAAGTTGCCTAACTGTTGCCTATGTGTCTTACCTACCAACCTGTCGGTATTGTATACCATTTTGATGTTCAGCTCTTCAGATCCTTAATTCTCCACGCATCAACACCACTCTCAACAAAGTTATAATTCTTCCCAACAGCCAGGTTGCACTGAACGTTTCAAAAGTACTTTCACAAGCTAACACCAGAGTCGCCATCGCTTCTAGCAAAAGGACACAAGTGCAACTAATGTGACATTTTATTGTGGCAACGTTTCGCTCTCCAGGAGCTTTATCAAGCCATTACATAATGGCTTGATAAAGCTCCTGGAGAGCGAAACGTTGCCACAATAAAATGTCACATTAGTTGCACTTGTGTCCTTTTACTTTACATATTGTTGGTAATTCTACCAACTTTATTACAATCGCTTCTAGCACTTCAATAAAGGATCTAACCAGGACAAAATCCAAGCACCACGAACCAGTCAATGCAGGAGTTTACACTATACCCTGTGGAGGCTGTGACAAGATTTACGTAGGTGAAACAGCAAGAAACCTCGACAGCCGCCTCAATGAACACATTTACGCATGTTGAAGATTGAGACACTTATGCAGCATATGGGAATCTTTATTCAGGAAACGTTTCGCCACACAGTGGCTTCATCAGTCCAAAACAAAGAGGAAGGCGTAAGGAGAGGAGGAGTATGAGGTAATCAGCCCCTCAGCCTGGAGTCGATGTGTTCAGTCCATCAATCTTGTAGAATGTACAGCATAGGGCCGTAGACGTGGCTTATATACTGTAGTGAGGTTAGGTGAAGCAGGCGGAGGCGGGGTCATAGTGGTACCATCCACTAGTCGAAGTAGGTCTTCGTCCAAAGGTTGAACAAGTGTTGAAGAATTCTTTGTAACAAGATCCCATGCTGCAGTGTCTGACAGTTGTGATGAATGGTTTGAAAAACCGACAAGTTGAAGATTGAGACACTTATGCAGCATATGGGAATCTTTATTCAGGAAACGTTTCACCACACAGTGGCTTCATCAGACCCCGCCTCCGCCTGCTTCACCTCACCTCACTACAGTATATAAGCCACGTCTACGGCCCTATGCTGTACATTCTACAAGATTGATGGACTGAACACATCGACTCCAGGCTGAGGGACTGATTACCTCATACTCCTCCTCTCCTTACGCCTTCCTCTTTGTATTGGACTGATGAAGTCACTGTGTGGCGAAACGTTTCCTGAATAAAGATTCCCATATGCTGCATAAGTGTCTCAATCTTCAACTTGTCGGTTTTTCAAACCATTCATCACAACTGTCAGACACTGCAGCATGGGATCTTGTTACAAAGAATTCTTCAACACTTGTTCAACCTTTGGACGAAGACCTACTTCGACTAGTGGATGGTACCACTATGACCCCGCCTCCGCCTGCTTCACCTCACCTCACTACAGTATATAAGCCACGTCTACGGCCCTATGCTGTACATTCTACAAGATTGATGGACTGAACACATCGACTCCAGGCTGAGGGACTGATTACCTCATACTCCTCCTCTCCTTACGCCTTCCTCTTTGTTTTGGACTGATGAAGCCACTGTGTGGCGAAACGTTTCCTGAATAAAGATTCCCATATGCTGCATAAGTGTCTCAATCTTCAACTTGTCGGTTTTTCAAACCATTCATCACACATTTACGCATGTTGGAATGATAACTTGAACAACGCCTGTGTACAACACCGAAATTCCACCAGTCATCTCATGAAATTCAGAGACGCCCAATTAGTGATCAAAGAAACAAATTTCCGCAGACGCAAGTGCCTCGAATCAGCACTGATCGCTGTTTCGAATACAATTAAACAAAACAAAGGCAGCTTCACCATCTCCGAAGTCTTAGCAAGAATCCTCCTGAAAACAGTAAACCCTGCCATCACGTAGTCTCTCCTGTTATACTACACAAAGCACATTACAGAGAGTGAACACTGAAACAAGCTGCCTCTTTCCAGTCTATATTTGTCTAACCTATTTTTATGTTACCCAAGTAATAGCTTTTATATCTTTTTACTCATGAACGAATTAATTGCTCTACCATATTGTATTACTTTTGTCACTACCACTACTACTACTACTACTACTACTACTACTACTACTACTACTACTACCACTAGTGAACATCGACATGGTGCCTCACTAATATTGCACCTTGTAATAAAGTTGGTAGAATTACCGACAATATGTAAAGTAAAAGGACACAAGTGCAACTAATGTGACATTTATTGTAGCAACGTTTCGCTCTCCAGGAGCTTTATCAAGCCATTACAAACAATACATGGACACAGAGGGTATATAAAGGCTCAGAGTGAGGTGCAATACTAGTGAGGTAACATTTCGATGTTCACTAGTAGTAGTAGTAGTAGTAGTAGTAGTAGTGTCTCAATTCTTCAACTTGTCGGTTTTCAAAAACCATTCACCAAATCTGTCAGACACTGCAACATCATGGGAACTTGGTACAGAGACTTCAACGCTTGCCCAACCTTTGGACGACGACCTACTTACACAAGTGGCAGGTCCCACTGTGATCCCGCCTTCTCCTGCTTCATCTCATCTAACTGCCATATATAAGCCACCTCTCTGGCCCTATGCTGCACATATACAGCTAGTGTTGGCTCTCCTCATCGCTCACAGCCAGAGTTGCTCTCCTCACCGGGTGGTGGTTACTGGACCTTCGTCTTCACCATCAGGATTGGTGCGTCGGTGGCTGCCTAACCAAGGGCAGGAAGCCTCTCTCTGCACTCCTGTTGCTGTCTGAAGTCTCCACGCCTCAGCCAGTGCGTGTGGTGTGCACGCCATTCAGCCAGTGTTGCCTCTCCTCACCGTTCAGAGCATACAGTGCTCCATCAAGCTACAGCTCACCTCCTCAGTGTCCTGTGCCTCCAGAGACGGACTCCACAAGAAACTTTAAAGTTATAACCAGGCAAGTACGTGTGTCTACTTCACACGTGCTTGCCTAACCAATTATTCTCACAGATTTGGCCGCCACATCTAATTTACGATGCCTTCAATGCCTTCCACTTCCTTCCCCCTTACCACTCCTCCTCTACTCCCAACACCTGCCTCTACTCTGTCTACTCCTGCCTCTAAGGCCTACCCTGCCTCTACCTCTTCCAAACCCAGTTCTTTCTCGCTTAACCTCAAATACTCTAAATCTGATCATGCCACTATGTGTCCTGGAAATTTACTGTACCAGTTCACTGGCGCTCCTCAACTGAAAGTCTTTAAAACCAACTCAGGCTTCAAACTACTTCTTGGCAGACATTCTTACGAAACGTATACCTCAACTGAGACCAGACAAAACTTCTCAACGCAGGCTTCACCATTATTTGGACTCCTGAGCACCGTGCAAAATGCACAGTGATCGCAAAACACGTAGACTATTCTCTCCTGACTGCCTATGACACAGACAAAGAAAACTTAATCAAAGACATTAGTACTAAGAACAAAGTCTCTGTTGACGATATTTACAGACCTGAAAACTCTACCATCCTCAAAATACGCTGTTCAACTCCTTCTGACGCCTCTACACTCTTCAATCAAGGAGTCCTTGCCAAGACCATCCGCATTCCTCCAAACTCTCTCTTCACTCCGAACTTCCACCCCATCACACAATGTCTGAAATGCTAAAAATTCGGCCACGACAAAATCTCATGCACTTCCACACAAACCTGCTCCAGATGTTCAGCAACTGGCCACTTCTGGAACAATGTTCTAACTGCCGCGGGTCACACACTGCAGTTGCAAACTCCTGCCCTACTAACGCTTGGAAGCACTTGACTTGTACTCGTTGGAACGCAGGAGGGAGAGATATATCATAATCTACACTTGGAAAATCTTGGAAGGAATGGTCCCAAATCTGCACACAGAAATCACTCCCTACGAAAGTAAAAGACTGGGCAGGCGATGCAAAATGCCCCCAATAAAAAGTAGGGGCGCCATTGGTACACTAAGGGAAAACACCATAAGTGTCCGGGACCCAAAACTGTTTAACAGCCTCCCATCAAGCATTAGGGGAATTGCCAATAAACCCCTGGCTGCCTTCAAGAGAGAGCTGGACAGATACCTAAAGTCAGTGCCGGATCAGCCGGGCTGTGGCTCGTACGTTGGACTGCGTGCGGCCAGCAGTAACAGCCTAGTTGATCAGGCCCTGATCCATCGGGAGGCCTGGTCATGGACCGGGCCGCGGGGGCGTTGATCCCCGGAATAACCTCCAAGTAACCTCCAGGTACTAGAAAAGACATTCTTTCCACCCTCAGAGCCAGCCAACCTCCCTCCCTCCCCAACCCCTTCCCTGCACCTCCCTCCCCTTTATTACCTCCCTCCCCTACCCCCAATGCCTGGGCCACCCCACGCACTTGGTCTACCTCTTCTACTCTACACATCAGACTACTCACATGTCCTTAACCTAATCTTGTCTGCTAACAATCTTCCCTCTTTAATTATCCCTCCTTCCTGCTTCTCTTCTAAGCCTACTACAACCTCTCCCTCCTCCATCTCTCCCACCCCCCCACTTCCTACTCCAACCAGCTTTCCTACTCCCCTACCCCTCTTCACTACTTCCATACCTCCCACCAACACCCCTACTGCTGCTGCTACGACCACCCCTCCCCCCACTTCCTCATCCCCTTCCAAAGCTTCCACTTCCTCATCCCTTACCATAGCTTCCACTTCCTCATCCCTTACCATAGCTTCCACTTCCTTATCCCCTACCAAAGCTTCCACTTCCTCTGCATCCACATTTGCCCACTCCTCCACCACAACCAAAACTTCATCCAGGTCCAACTCCACCTCCTTCAGACAAAATCCACTCAAACCTAAACCTGCTCCAACTTCTGACAGACAGACCAAAGAACCTAAAAACAGATCCTTCTCTTCCTCCCCCTCCAGGAAACGGGTCCGTAACACCTACAAACACACATCCACTGATGGCACCACTATCATGGGCTTTAATCCAAACTCCTCCCCCGACATTAACTTTGCTATGACGAAACCATTAAATCACGTTTAAGGTGATTCAGTTCAACGTACGTTCTTACTTTACAATTAGACACCTACTGGCCGAGCTCCTTGAAGCAGAGAGGCCAGATATTGTTTTGCTAAACAGTACCTGCCTCAAAGCCCCTCAACGCATCCGCCATTATGGTTATACTGCACTACAGTCCACCTATGATCCCCACGATGGGGTTGCCATCCTTGTCAATTCCAACATAAAACACGAATTTCTCCCAATCCCTTTTTTTCACCAACACTGTCTTGCAGTAAGAATACACACGCACCTTGGCCCCTTTATCTTTTTCACCACCTATGCTCGCCCAAACACTATTCTCAACATACACGACCTTTCCTTAGTCTTCAACTACACCAACACACCAACATACCTACTAGCGGACATGAATGCCAAACACACCGCCTTTCATCACACCAGTAACAACCAACTTGGTCACCAATTACTCAACTTCACAAACCATAAACACCTAATTCATCTTGGCCCAGACTTCAATACCTTCTACAACCACACGGGCCAAGGCAAACCAGACATCATTCTGGCAAACCAAGCCAGCTCTCTATTTCAACACTACATTTCACCTGGCCCTATTACAGGCTCTGATCACATCCCAGTCATCTTACACATCTCCTCCAACCCTATCCTCATTCCAACCACACCTTCATTCTCCTACAAGAACGCTGACTGGGATGCTTTCAAACAACACATAGACAATATTAACCTCTCCTATGACTACAAAAACAAACCCATCTCTGACATCGATACTCAACTTGATCTCATCCAGGACACCATTACACAAGCAGCCAACATCACAATACCAAAGAAAACTCACACCACTCGTTATTCCTTCAAACCGTCACTCAGAACAAGAAGACTAATTATCTGCTACCACAACCGCTTCCTCTACAACACACATAGATTTAATCAAGTCCGATTAGATCTCACTTACCTTAGAAACGATATTTTACGCAGCCTAGACCAAGACCAGAACAATCACTGGTCACAACTCATACAACAAGCAGACAAACAGCGTATTAAAAACACTAAAGCCTTCTGGAACTTTATCAAAAAAAATCAGAGGCACAACTCCCACCAACAAATTCAAACACATCACCCACAACAATACACACATCTCAGACCCACAGGCTGCTACCAATATCTTCAAACACATCTGGGAGAACATCTTCCACCCTCACCCACCTCACCCTAAAGTTACTCAACACATTCAGAACATAGAACACTGGAACACTGCACACACACAAGAAACAACACCAGACAGCCACATACATTTAGACTCTCTTACCTCCTCCCAAGAACTCGACACTCCTTTCACCAACACAGACATTAAAACTCTCCTCAGACACCTTCCTCCCAAGGCTCCTGGTGCTTCTGGCCTAAACCATATTATCCTGAAACACCTTCCTGACTCTATAATTACTGCCTACACAAACCTCCTCAATGCCTCCCTTGCCTCTGGATACTTCCCTTCCCTCTTCAAAGCTGCTACTGCTATCATCCTTCCTAAACCCAATAAAGACCACTCTGACCCTAGAAACTATCGTCCTATCAGCCTCCTCGAAACTTTAGGAAAACTCTTTGAAAAACTCATCAATCATCGCCTTCGCAGATACCTGGAACACAATTCTCTACTTTCTGATGGCCAGTTTGGCTTCAGAACACACAGATCCACACAGGATGTCATTAACATCATTCTCAACTACATCCACATCAACACAAAACAAAGAAACAGGACAGCCCTGGTTGCAAAAGACGTTGAAAAAGCCTTTGACACTGTCTGGCATGAAGGGCTCAAGTACAAACTCTGCACTAACTTCAACCTGCCTCTCACTACTCGTAAACTCCTCTGCAACTTCCTAGACGGCCGTACCATGAGAATCAAATTCCAAGGCTGTTACTCTGACTACTTCACACTAAAAGCCGGAGTACCCCAGGGATCTGTCCTCTCCCCTACCCTCTACATTTTATACACTAATGACATTCCAACACCTGTATACCACAACTCCATCACACTAGCCTATGCAGACGACATTACACAACTTATCACTCATGCCAATATAGATACACTCACACACAAAACACAAAATGAGGTCGACAGGATAGCCATCTGGGAACAAAAATGGAGGATCAAAACCAATGCAGCTAAATCCAGCATTACGTATTTTAACTACAGGAAACGTGATCCTCCATTACCTGTCGAGCTCAGAACAGCTGACACCCGCACTTACATCCCCATCACACAATCTGTCACTGTCCTTGGCGTTAATCTTGACTACCTTCTTCGTTTACATGGACACATTCACTCAAGGCATGCAATAGCTAGTAAGGCCCTTGCGGGCCTCTACAAGCTGAAACATGCCTCTCAACGCACCAAACTACACCTCTACAAATCTCTAATTCGTCCTCTGATAACTTACTCTAGCCCTTTCTCTTGCAGCAAAAACAAACTTACTTAAACTGCAGCGTGTCCAGAACAAGGCGCTGCGCTGGGTGCTTGATGTCAGGTGGGAAGACTTCGCCACAAGCGAGTCTCTCCATGCGCAATTAGACATCCCTGCGCTGAATCTGTACTGGAAGACGCTCAGTAACAGACAGACAGACAAACTTGAGACACGACATGACTACTGGACCACTCTCCTTGATGAAGACATTCGCAGACCCTCAAACCAACACAACCTTTTCTACTCCTTGCATGATCCTGCTCCAAACCCTATTTACAAATAACCGTGGATTCACTGACAGGTACCTTCTATGACAGGTACAATTCTCTGACCCACGTTCGCCTTAGCTCTTGGGTTAAGACATGGCCCAGTTCTACACTCCTCTCTAGCCCTAAACGTCACATGTCCCTTCCTCCTCGCTCATCCAACTGGAGTCCTAACAGAAGAGCCTGAATTTCTCTTCTCAATATCTGTCCCACGATCGCCTTCGCTGCTGGGTTAAGCCCTGGCTCTACTTCTACGACTAAGAACACTCCTCTCCAGCACTATTCTTCGTCTGTCCCGTCTTCCCCGCTCATCCCATTTGGGATCTTACCTGAACTTTCGTTCGTTCGTTCGTTCCTATGCTGCACTTCCTACAAGAGTGATGGACTGAACACATCGATTCCAGGTTGAGGGACTGATTACCTCGAACTCCTCCTCTCCTCACCCATTTCTACTTTGTATTGGACTGATGAAGCCACTGTGTGGCGAAACGTTTCTTCAGTGAAGATTCCCATGTGTTGCACAAGTGTCTCAATTCTTCAACTTGTCGGTTTTCAAAAACCATTCACCACATCTGTCAGACACTGCAACATCATAGGATCTTGGTACAAAGACTTCAACGCTTGCCCAACCTTTGGACGACGACCTACTTACACAAGTAGCAGGTCCCACTGTGATCCCACCTTCTCCTGCTTCAACTCATCTAACTGCCGTGTATAAGCGACCTCTCTGGCCCTATGCTGCACTTCGTACAAGAGTGATGGACTGAACACATCGATTCCAGGATGAGGGACTGATTACCTCGAACTCCTCCTCTCCTCACCCATTTCTACTTTGTATCGGACTGATGAAGCCACTGTGTGGCGAAACGTTTCTTCAATAAAGATTCCAATGTGTTGCACAAGTGTCTCAATTCTTCAACTTGTCGGTTTTCAAAAACCATTCACCACATCTGTCAGACACTGCAACATCATCGGATCTTGGTACAAAGACTTCAACGCTTGCCCAACCTTTGGACGACGACCTACTTACACAAGTGGCAGGTCCCACTGTGGTCCCGCCTTCTCCTGCTTCAACTCATCTAACTGCCGTATATAAGCCACCTCGCTGGCCCTATGCTGCACTTCGTACAATAGTGATGGACTGAACACATCGATTCCAGGTTGAGGGACTGTTTACCTCGAACTCCTATTCTCCTCACCCATTTCTACTTTGTATTGAACTGATGAAGCCACTGTGTGGCGAAACGTTTCTTCATTAAAGATTCCCATGTGTTGCACAAGTGTATGAATTCTTCAAATGGCGGTTTTCAAAAACCATTCACCACATCTGTCAGACACTGCAACATCATGGGATCTTGGTACAAAGACTTCAACGCTTGCCCAACCTTTGGACGATGACCTACTTACACAAGTGGCAGGTCCCACTGTGATCCCGCCTTCTCCTGCTTCAACTCATCTAACTGCCGTATATTAGCCACCTCTTTGGCCCTATGCTGCACTTCCTACAAGAGTGATGGACTGAACACATCGATTCCAGGTTGAGGAACTGATTACCTCGAACTCCTCCTCTCCTCTCCCATTTCTACTTTGTATTGGACTGATGAAGCCACTGTGTGGCGAAACGTTTCTTCAATAAAGATTCCAATGTGTTGCACATTGTTATGGTTGTTAACATTGACGTTGGTGTTAACATTGTTGTTGGTGTTAACATTGTTGTTAGTTTTAACATTGTTGTTGGTGTTAACATTGTTGTTGGTGTTAACATTGTTATAGCTGTTAACGTTGTTGGTGTTAACATTGCTGTTGGTGTTAACATTACTGAGGTTGTTAACATTGTTTTGGTTGTTAACATTCCAGTTGGTGTTAACATTCTTATTGGTGTTGACATTGTTGTTGGTGTTAGCATTGTTGTTGGTGTTAACATTGTTGTTGGTGTTAACATTGTTGTTGGTGTTAACATTGTTGTTGGTGTTAACATTGTTGTTGGTGTTAACATTGTTGTTGTTGTTAACATTGTTGTAGGTGTTAATATCGTTGTTTGTGTTAGAGACAGCCAGAGGTCTATGGATAATCCCTTTAATGTCTGCTGGTAGGCAGTTGAACAGTCTTGGTCCCCTGACACTTATTGCGTTGTCTCTCAGTGTACCCTACTGATGTCTTGTGCTGCACAGTCTTGTACTTATCATTGCAGGAATGTTGCACCACCTGCACAATCTTGACCTGATCATTGTGGGCATGTTGCCTCACCTGCACTGTCTTGTGCTGATCATTGTGGGAATGTTGAACCACCTGCACAGTCTTTTGATGTTCATTGTCTGGATGTTGCACCACCTGCACAGTCTTGTGCTAATCATTGTGCGAATGTTGCACCACCTGCACAGTCTTTTGATGTTTATTGTTTGAATGTTGCACCACCTGCACAGTCTTGTGCTGATCACAGTGGGAATGTTGCACCACCTGCACAGTCTTGTGCTGATCATTGTGGGAATGTTGCACCACCTGCACAATCTTGTGCTGTTCATGATGGGGATGTTGCACCACCTGCACAGTCTTGTGGTGATCACTGTGGAGATTGTTGCACCACCTGCACAGTCTTTTGATGTTTATTGTTTGAATGTTGCACCACCTGCACAGTCTTGTGCTGATCACAGTGGGAATGTTGCACCACCTGCACAGTCTTGTGCTGTTCATTGTGGGAATGTTGCACCACCTGCACAGTTTTGTGCTGATCATTGTGGGAATGTTGCACCACCTGCACAGTCTTGTGCTGTTCATTGTGAGAGTGTTGCACCACCTGCACAATCTTGTGCTGTTCATGATGGGGATGTTGCACCATCTGCACAGTCTTGTGCTGATCATTGTGGGGATGTTGCACCACCTGCACAGTATTGTGCTGTTCATTGTGGGGATGTTGCACCACCTGCACAGTCTTGTGGTGATCACTGTGGAGAATGTTGCACCACCTGCACAGTCTTTTGATGTTTATTGTTTGAATGTTGCACCACCTGCACAGTCTTGTGCTGTTCATTGTGTGGATGTTGCACCACCTGCACAGTCTTGTGGTGATCACTGTGGAGATTATTGCACCACCTGCACAGTCTTTTGATGTTTATTGTTTGAATGTTGCACCACCTGCACAGTCTTGTGGTGATCACTGTGGAGAATGTTGCACCACCTGCACAGTCTTTTGATGTTTATTGTTTGAATGTTGCACCACCTGCACAGTCTTGTCCTGATCTTTGAAGGAATGTTGCACCACCTGCACAGTCTTTTGATGTTTATTGTTTGAATGTTGCACCACCTGCACAGTCTTGTCCTGATCTTTGAAGGAATGTTGCACCACCTGCATATTCTTGTCTTGATCATTGTAGGAATGTTGCACCATCTGCACGGTCTTGTCCTGATCATTATGGGGATGTTGCAACATTTGCACAGTCTTTTGCTGATCATTGTGGAAGTGTTGCACCACCTGCACAATCTTGCGCTGTTCATTTTGGGGATGTTGCACCACCTGCACAGTCTTGTGCTGTTCATTGTGGGGATGTTTGTCATGTAGGGGGGTAATAGAACGTACGGATCATCAGGAAACATGTGAGTAATCGGTAGTAATTGGGAGGGAGTAGGTAGAAGGGAGACATAAGTTAGCAGGAAGGAGGTAGGTAATGTGCGGAGGGGGTAGGTAATGTGCGGCGGGGGTAGGTAATGTGCGGCGGGGGTAGGTAATGTGCGGCGGGGGTAGGTAATGTGCGGCGGGGGTAGGTAATGTGCGGCGGGGGTAGGTAATGTGCGGCGGGGGTAGGTAATGTGCGGCGGGGGTAGGTAATGTGCGGCGGGGGTAGGTAATGTGCGGCAGGGGTAGGTAATGGAAATAAATGGTATAAAATACCGACACAATGGAAATATAAACACATATGCAGTATAATGTGATCCTTTATTGACTACGTTTCGCCCACACAGTGGGCTTTTTCAAGTCACAAACAGAACTACCTGGGGTGTAAAGTAAAAGGACACAAGTGCAACTAATGTGACATTTATTGTGGCAACGTTTCGCTCTCCAGGAGCTTTATCAAGCCAGAGAGCGAAACGTTGCCACAATAAATGTCACATTAGTTGCACTTGTGTCCTTTTACTTTACATATTGTCGGTAATTCTACCAACTTTATTACTACCTGGGGTGTATGTATGTATAATGTTCGCCAAGACCGTAGTCCTGGCACGGGTCTCAATCTTGCGATGACCCGTCTCTGGCTCCCGAGGGAGAAAGGTTTCTACAATGATGCGACATATGCTGTTCAAGCACTCTTCTGGTCAGTTCAACTGGTGCATCTCATAAGCGACAACACCGTATGTACTCCTAACTATGGACACTAGCGAGGAGGAGGATATGTCGTTATCACAGGTAACAGCTTGTCTGGTTCGTTGACTCCATGGTACACTAGTGTGGCCGCAGTCATCTCTGGGTCCTCTTCGGGAGGGAATATCAATCCTAGTTGCCTGCGGAGCGTCTCAGTAACTTCGCACTCCAGAAGATAGTGTGTTAGGGGCCGCTGGACAATGTGCTGACAGTACTGGCACATCTAATCCTCAGCCTTGTCTACCATCATCTTGGCTGTGGGAAAGCCCAAACGAAGCCGATGGATGGCGGTACACTGCGCTCTGGACCAGCTTCTATCATATGGAGGGGGTTCTCCCTGAGTCGCTGCTCGGTACCACTGTTGAGATGGAGTATCACCTAAGACCTCCCCGATAAGTTTCATGGCTCTGGCAGCCACCAATTTGGTCTGTCGTAGGCTGATTGGGACAGTAATCCCAACATGTGGATAGTCTGTTGCTGCCTTGGCTGCATCATCTGCCGCCTCATTTCCCCGGATGCCAGCATGGCTGGGAATCCAGTTCAATGTCGATCTGTTACCCTGAACTTCTAAGGCTGTCATTATGCTCAGGATCGATGTGATGAGGTGAACATTGTCCTGTGGTTGAGGATGGGAGAGGGCATTGATTGCAGACGTGGAATCAACATGTATGACAGGTCGGAGTCGATGTCGTAGGGCATGTGACAATGCCTGCTGAATCGCCACCAACTCAGCTTGAAGGATCGTGCAGTGGTCAGGGAGTCGCCAGCCTTGTGTGTGACCATTGTGGTACAGTCCAGCTGCTGCTCTCTTCCTGTCAGGGTCGACAGAACCATCTGTGAAATACACTGCACATGTGCCTCCCTCTGCCAGTGCCATGCTTGTCTCAGCATGATTGCTGAGAGTGTCTTGACTGCAGAGACGCTTAGAGATGGGTAGCTGCATGATGCAAACATCGGCTGGATCTGGGCGCCAGGGAGGTGGTGGATGGTACCCAGCAACAGGAACGTCACAACTCTTCTCAAGGAGTAGTTGTATAGGCAGCAACTTCCGCCCAGCAGCACAAAACGAACGAATCCAGGAGTAGTCCGTGAAGAGTGTGGGATCTTGTGACACTACCTGGGGTGGAAGGAACGCGAGTATTTATAGTCAGGTTCAGAATGCTGAGGTCAGGTGGAGAATGCTGCATCTGATGATGTGGAAAGACACATGCAACAGTTAGGTATCTTTATTTCGAAATAAAGATACCTAACTGTTGCATATGTGTCTTTCCTAACAATCTGTCGGTATTTTATACCATTTTAATGTTCAATCTGATGATGTACCGAGTGGGGTTATAGAGTCTAAAATCTTGGGTAGCTTGGAAAGGAGATTGAATAAGTTTGTGAGCAGACCTTCTACAGTGTTCTTATGTGGGATAGCGATGAAGAAGTTTCTTGGCAAGTGGTTCAGCTCAATACCGAAGAATCCTGGAATCATCACTTATTTCTATATCCGACAACTTCAACCAGAATAGTGGCTTCTACAACATAGCTGAACCACTTGCCAAGAAACTTCTTCATCGCTATCCCACATAAGAACACTGTAGAAGGTCTGCTCACAAACTTATTCCATCTCCTTTCCAAGCTACCCAAGATTTTAAAACTATAAAACCCCACTCGGTACATCATCAGATGCAGCATTCTCCACCTGACCTCAGCATTCTGAACCTGACTATAAATACTCGCGTTCCTTCCACCCCAGGTAGTTCTGTTTGTGACTTGAAAAAGCCCACTGTGTGGGCGAAACGTAGTCAATAAAGGATCACATTATACTGCATATGTGTTTATATTTCCAGGGGTAGGTAATGTGCGGCGGGGGTAGGTAATGTGCGGCGGGGGTATGTAATGTGAAGGGGGGGTATGTAATGTGCGGCGGAGGTAGGTAATGTGCGGCGGGGGTAGATAATGTGCGGCGGGGGTAGGTAATGTGCGGCGGGGGTATGTAATGTGTGGCGGAGGTAGGTAATGTGCGGCGGGGGTATGTAATGTGCGGCGGGGGCAGGTAATGTGTGGAGGGGGTAGGTAATGTGCGGCGGGGGTAGGTAATGTGCGGTGGGGGCAGGTAATGTGTGGAGGGGGTAGGTAATGTGCGGCGGGGGTAGGTAATGTGTGGAGGGGGTACGTAATGTGCGGCGGGGGTAGGTAATGTGCGGCGGGGGTAGGTAATGTGTGGCGGGGGTAGGTAATGTGCGGCGGGGCTAGGTAATGTGCGGCGGGGGTAGGTAATGTGCGGCGGGGGTAGGTAATGTGCGGCGGGGGCAGGTAATGTGTGGAGGGGGTAGGTAATGTGTGGCGGGGGTAGGTAATGTGCGGCGGGGGTAGGTAATGTGTGGCGGGGGTAGGTAATGTGCGGCGGGGGTAGGTAATGTGCGGCGGGGGTAGGTAATGTGCGGCGGGGGTAGGTAATGTGCGGCGGGGGTAGGTAATGTGCGGCGGGGGTAGGTAATGTGCGGGGTAGGTAATGTGTGGAGAGGTAGGTAATGTGCGGCGGGGGTAGGTAATGTGCGGCGGGGGTAGGTAATGTGCGGCAGGGGTAGGTAATGTGCGGCGGGGGTAGGTAATGTGCGGCGGGGGTAGGTAATGTGTGGCGGGGGTAGGTAATGTGCGGCGGGGGTAGGTAATGTGCGGCGGGGGTAGGTAATGTGCGGCGGGGGTAGGTAATGTGCGGCAGGGGCAGGTAATGTGTGGAGGGGGTAGGTAATGTGCGGCGGGGGTAGGTAATGTGCGGCAGGGGTAGGTAATGTGTGGAGGGGGTAGGTAATGTGTGGTGGGGGTAGGTAATGTGCGGCGGGGGTAGGTAATGTGCGGCGGGGGTAGGTAATGTGTGGCGGGGGTAGGTAATGTGCGGCGGGGGTAGGTAATGTGCGGCGGGGGTAGGTAATGTGCGGCAGGGGTAGGTAATGTGCGGCGGGGGTAGGTAATGTGCGGCAGGGGCAGGTAATGTGTGGAGGGGGGAGGTAAGGTGCGGTGGGGGTAGGTAATGTGTGGAGGGGGTAGGTAATGTGCGGTGGGGGTAGGTAATGTGCGGCGGGGGTAGGTAATGTGCGGCGGGGGTAGGTAATGTGCGGAGGGGGTAGATAATGTGCGGCGGGGGTAGGTAATGTGTGGAGGGGGTAGGTAATGTGCAGCGGGGGTAGGTAATGTGCAGCGGGGGTAGGTAATGTGCGGCGGGGGTAGGTAATGTGCGGAGGGGGTAGGTAATGTGAGGCGGGGGTAGGTAATGTGCCGCCGGGGTAGGTAATGTGCGGCGGGGGAAGGTAATGTGCGGCGGGGGTAGGTAATGTGCGGCGGGGGTAGGTAATGTGCGGCGGGGGTAGGTAATGTGCGGCGGGGGTAGGTAATGTGTGGAGGGGGTAGGTAATGTGCGTCGGGGGTAGGTAATGTGCAGCGGGGGTAGGTAATGTGCGGCGGGGGTAGGTAATGTGCGGCGGGGGTAGGTAATGTGTGGAGGGGGTAGGTAATGTGCGTCGGGGGTAGGTAATGTGCGGCGGGGGTAGGTAATGTGAGGCGGGGGTAGGTAATGTGCAGCCGGGGTAGGTAATGTGCGGCGGGGGTAGGTAATGTGCGGCGGGGGTAGGTAATGTGCGGCGGGGGAAGGTAATGTGCGGCGGGGGTAGGTAATGTGCGGCGGGGGTAGGTAATGTGTGGCGGGGGTAGGTAATGTGCGGCGGGGGTAGGTATTGTGCTGCGGGGGTAGGTAATGTGTGGAGGGGGTAGGTAATGTGCGTCGGGGGTAGGTAATGTGCAGCGGGGGTAGGTAATGTGCGGCGGGGGTAGGTAATGTGCGGCGGGGGTAGGTAATGTGTGGCGGGGGTAGGTAATGTGCGGCGGGGGTAGGTAATGTGCGGCGGGGGTAGGTAATGTGCGGCGGGGGTAGGTAATGTGCGGCAGGGGCAGGTAATGTGTGGAGGGGGTAGGTAATGTGCGGCGGGGGTAGGTAATGTGCGGCGGGGGTAGGTAATGTGTGGAGGGGGTAGGTAATGTGCGGTGGGGGTAGGTAATGTGCGGCGGGGGTAGGTAATGTGGGGCGGGGGTAGGTAATGTGAGGCGGGGGTAGGTAATGTGCGGCGGGGGTAGGTAATGTGCGGCGTGGGTAGGTAATGTGCGGCGGGGGTCGGTAAGGTGCGGCGGGGGTAGGTAATGTGCGGCAGGGGCAGGTAATGTGTGGAGGGGGTAGGTAATGTGCGGCGGGGGTAGGTAATGTGTGGCGGGGGTAGGTAATGTGTGGAGGGGGTAGGTAATGTGCGGTGGGGGTAGGTAATGTGCAGCGGGGGTAGGTAATGTGCGGCGGGGGTAGGTAATGTGCGGAGGGGGTAGGTAATGTGCGGCGGGGGTAGGTAATGTGTGGAGGGGGTAGGTAATGTGTGGAGGGGGTAGGTAATGTGCAGCGGGGGTAGGTAATGTGCGGCGGGGGTAGGTAATGTGCGGCGGGGGTAGGTAATGTGAGGCGGGGGTAGGTAATGTGCAGCCCGGGTAGGTAATGTGCGGCGGGGGTAGGTAATGTGCGGCGGGGGTAGGTAATGTGCTGCGGGGGTAGGTAATGTGCGGCGGGGGTAGGTAATGTGCAGCGGGGGTAGGTAATGTGCGGAGGGGGTAGGTAATGTGTGGAGGGGGTAGGTAATGTGCGGCTGGGGTAGGTAATGTGAGGTCACTGGTGACTACATCTTCACCTCTCACTACTCTACCCACCACACTACTACTCACCCTCTCACTACATCTTCACCTCTCACTACTCTACCCACCACACTACTCTACCCACCACACTACTCTACCCACCACACTACTACTCACCCTCTCACTACTTTAGCTAAACATAATAAAATATAAGAAATAGAAATACAATAACGGGGACAGTGAATATTACTATTCTACTCAAACACAGTTTATTATTAAGTCCTGGTACAATAATATATTTGGGAGCAGGAGTACATCATTGGGGTTTAGATAAATGGGACGGTACACATAAGCAGTGAGACAGGGAATACAATCAACTTGACAAAAATGAATGTAACTTACAATATGGTTCAAAGGACAGTTCACCACAGGAACTAAGCCACAGGTCCCAAGACCTACACAGCACGAGTACTGCGCCAAGCCAGTACTCTGCCCACTGTCTCCAACAGTTTCCTCCAGAGACTTCAGCAGTCTTCTCCTGAGCCCTGCCCCAGCAGCAGCTCCGCTCGAAGTCTCTCTGCTCAGAGCTCTGTACCCAGGCCATAGCTCCGCACGACTCTCCAGCAGCCTTCTCCCGAGCTCTGCTCACAGTAGCAGCTCTGCTCGAAGTCTCTCTGCTCAGAGCTCTGCACCCAGGCCAGAGCTCTGCACGACTTTCCAGCAGCCTTCTCCCGAGCTCTGCTCACAGCAGCAGCTCTGCTCGAAGTCTCTCTGCTTAGAGCTCTGCACCCAGGCCAGAGCTCCGCACAAATCCCTGCTCTACCTTGGGCTTACATGGTGGTCCAAGCACCCTGCACAATGAGGTGTGCACCACGTGTACGACCTGACGCCGAGATCTGACGCCAGTGACGAACAAAGGAGCTGAGACTTAAGCCGAAAAGGCGTGGCTGCTTAACCACTTCCCAAGGCAAGGTGACCATATAATTAGATCTCTCTAGAGACCTCACAAGCCCAGCTGAACTACATGATATGTTGCACCACTTGCACGGTCTTGTGTTGACCATTGTGGGGATGTTGCACCACCTGCACAGTATTGTGCTGATCATTGTGAAAATGTTGCCCCATCTGCAGTCTTGTGCTCTTCATTGTTGGAATGTTGCACCACCTGCACAGTCTTGCGCTGATCATTGTGGGAATGTTGCACCACCTG
This sequence comes from Cherax quadricarinatus, assembly GCF_038502225.1. Lineage (NCBI taxonomy): Eukaryota > Metazoa > Arthropoda > Malacostraca > Decapoda > Parastacidae > Cherax > Cherax quadricarinatus. Next base: position 19,875,669 of record NC_091370.1, read on the forward strand.
CACAGTCTTGTGCTGTTTATTGTGGGAATGTTGCACCACCTGCACAGTCTTGTGCTGTTTATTGTGGGAATGTTGCACCACCTGCACAGTCTTGTGCTGTTTATTGTGGGAATGTTGCACCACCTGCACAGTCTTGTGCTGTTTATTGTGGGAATGTTGCACCACCTGCACAGTCTTGTGATGTTTATTGGGGGAATGTTGCACCACCTGCACAGTCTTGTGATGTTTATTGTGGGAATGTTGCACCACCTGCACAGTCTTGCGCTGATCATTGTGGGAATGTTGCACCACCTGCACAGTCTTGTGATGTTTATTGTGGGAATGTTGCACCACCTGCACAGTCTTGCGCTGATCATTGTGGGAATGTTGCACCACCTGCACAGTCTTGTGATGTTTATTGGGGGAATGTTGCACCACCTGCACAGTCTTGTGATGATTATTGGGGGAATGTTGCACCACCTGCACAGTCTTGTGATGTTTATTGTGGGAATGTTGCACCACCTGCACAGTCTTGTGATGTTTATTGTGGGAATGTTGCACCACCTGCACAGTCTTGTGATGTTTATTGGGGGAATGTTGCACCACCTGCACAGTCTTGCGCTGATCATTGTGGGAATGTTGCACCACCTGCACAGTCTTGTGATATTTATTGTGGGAATGTTGCACCACCTGCACAGTGGTGAAGCTGAGTCATCCATGTTATACCCATGTAAGATCACTTATATTATACCCATGTAAGATCACTTATATTATACCCATGTAAGATCACTTATATTATACCCATGTAAGATCGCTTATATTATTCCCATGTAAGATCACTTATATTATACCCATGTAAGATCACTTATAATATACCCATGTAAGATCACTTATATTATGCCCATGTAAGATCACTTACATTATTCCCATATAAGATCACTTATATTATTCCCATGTAAGATTACTTATATTATACCCATGTAAGATCACTTATATTATACCCATGTAAGATCACTTATATTATACCCATGTAAGATCACTTATATTATACCCATATAAGATCACTTATATTATACCCATGTAAGATCACTTATATTATACCCATGTAAGATCACTTATATTATACCCATGTAAGATCACTTATATTATACCCATGTAAGATCACTTATATTATACCCATGTAAGATCACTTATATTATACCCATATAAGATCACTTATATTATACCCATGTAAGATCACTTACATTATACCCATATAAGATCACTTATATTATACCAATATAAGATCACTTATATTATACCCATGTAAATCACTTATATTATACCCATGTAAATCACTTAAATTTAAGTAAACAATTATTGCATTGTATATACATTGTATATACATTGTAATTACCCCTTTGTGTAACATACATTATAACATTGTTCTCTAACACTTGTTAGGTAAGACACATATGCAACAGTTAGGTATCTTTATTATGAAACGTTTCGCCTACACAGTAGGCTTCTTCAGTCAAGTACAGAAAAGTTGATAGAAGCAGAAGATACTTGAAGACGATGTAATCAGTCCATCACCCTTAAAGTTTTGAGGTGGTCAGTCCCTCAGTCTGGAGAAGAGCATTGTTCCATAGTATGAAACAATATGGAGAAGAAGTGACAGGATGGATCTTTTTATAGCGCCAAGAGGTGAGACGTAGGCCACTAGGAGAGGTAGGAACTCAGATGTTGAGAGGTCAGGTCCCTCTCAAATCCAGCCCCTCTCACTAGTGGAAGTTGTCGAAGTTGATTGCAGGTCTGTACCAAGATACCCTTGTGTTGCAGTGTCTGACAGATTGAACATTAAAATGGTTTAAAATACCGACAGGTTGTTATGTAAGACACATATGCAACAGTTAGGTATCTTTATTATTAAACGTTTCGCCTTCACAGTAGGCTTCTTCAGTCAAGTACAGAAAAGTTGATAGAAGCAGAAGATACTTGAAGACGATGTAATCAGTCCATCGCCCTTAAAGTTTTGAGGTGGTCAGTCCCTCAGTCTGGAGAAGAGCATTGTTCCATAGTATGAAACAATATGGAGAAGAAGTGACAGGATGGAGCTTTTTATAGCGCCAAGAGGTGAGACGTAGGCCACTAGGAGAGGTAAGAACTCAGATGTTGAGAGGTCAGGTCCCTCTCAAATCCAGCCCCTCTCACTAGTGGAAGTTGTCGAAGTTGATTGCAGGTCTGTACCAAGATACCCTTGTGTTGCAGTGTCTGACAGATTGAACATTAAAATGGTATAAAATACCGACAGGTTGTTAGGTAAGACACATATGCAACAGTTAGGTATCTTTATTATGAAACGTTTCGCCTACACAGTAGGCTTCTTCAGTCAAGTACAGAAAAGTTGATAGAAGCAGAAGATACTTGAAGACGATGTAATCAGTCCATCACCCTTAAAGTTTTGAGGTGGTCAGTCCCAGAAGAAGCCTACTGTGTAGGCGAAACGTTTCATAATAAAGATACCTAACTGTTGCATATGTGTCTTACCTAACAACCTGTCGGTATTTTATACCATTTTAATGTTCAATCTGTCAGACACTGCAACACAAGGGTATCTTGGTACAGACCTGCAATCAACTTCGACAACTTCCACTAATGAGAGGGGCTGGATTTGAGAGGGACCTGACCTCTCAACATCTGAGTTCTTACCTCTCCTAGTGGCCTACGTCTCACCTCTTGGCGCTATAAAAAGCTCCATCCTGTCACTTCTTCTCCATATTGTTTCATACTATGGAACAATGCTCTTCTCCAGACTGAGGGACTGACCACCTCAAAACTTTAAGGGTGATGGACTGATTACATCGTCTTCAAGTATCTTCTGCTTCTATCAACTTTTCTGTACTTGACTGAAGAAGCCTACTGTGTAGGCGAAACGTTTAATAATAAAGATACCTAACTGTTGCATATGTGTCTTACCTAACAATCTGTCGGTATTTTATACCATTTTAATGTTCAATCTGTCAGACACTGCAACACAAGGGTATCTTGGTACAGACCTGCAATCAACTTCGACAACTTCCACTAATGAGAGGGGCTGGATTTGAGAGGGACCTGACCTCTCAACATCTGAGTTCTTACCTCTCCTAGTGGCCTACGTCTCACCTCTTGGCGCTATAAAAAGCTCCATCCTGTCACTTCTTCTCCATATTGTTTCATACTATGGAACAATGCTCTTCTCCAGACTGAGGGACTGACCACCTCAAAACTTTAAGGGTGATGGACTGATTACATCGTCTTCAAGTATCTTCTGCTTCTATCAACTTTTCTGTACTTGACTGAAGAAGCCTACTGTGTAGGCGAAACGTTTCATAATAAAGATACCTAACTGTTGCATATGTGTCTTACCTAACAACCTGTCGGTATTTTATACCATTTTAATGTTCAATCTCTAACACTTGGTGTAATATACAGTGTAACGTTGTTCACTGCAACTTGGTGTAATATACAGTGTAACATTGTTCACTACCACTTGGTGTAATATACACTGTTCACTACCACTTGGTGTAATATACAGTGTAACATTGTTCACTACCACTTGGTGTAATATACAGTGTAACATTGTTCATTACCACTTTGTGTAATATACAGGGTAACATTGTTCACTACCACTTTGTGTAATATACAGTGTAACATTGTTCATTACCACTTTGTGTAATATACAGGGTAACATTGTTCACTACCACTTGGTGTAATATACATTGTAACATTGTTCACTACCACTTGGTGTAATATTCAGTGTAACAATGTTCACTACCACTTGGTGTAATACACAGTGTAACATTGTTCACTACCACTTGGTGTAATATACACTGCTCACTACCACCTTGTGTAATATACAGGGTAACATTGTTCACTACCACTTGGTGTAATACACAGTGTAACATTGTTCACTACCACTTGGTGCAATATACAGTGTAACATTGTTCACTACCACTTGGTGTAATACACAGTGTAACATTGTTCACTACCACTTGGTGTAATACACAGTGTAACATTGTTCACTGCCACTTGGTGTAATACACAGTGTAACATTGTTCACTACCACATGGTGTAATATACAGTGTAACATTGTTCACTACCACTTGGTGTAATATACACTGTTCACTACCACTGTGTGTAATATACAGGGTAACATTGTTCACTACCACTTGGTGTAATGCACAGTGTAACATTGTTCACTACCACTTGGTGTAATATACAGTGTAACATTGTTCACTACCACTTGGTGTAATACACAGTGTAACATTGTTCACTATCACTTGGTGTAATATACAGTGTAACATTGTTCACTATCACTTGGTGTAATATACAGTGTAACATTGTTCACTATCACTTGGTGTAATATACACTGTTCACTACCACTGTGTAATATACAAAGTAACATTGTTCACTACCACTTGGTGTAATACACAGTGTAACATTGTTCACTACCACTTGGTGTAATATACAGTGTAACATTGTTCACTACCACTTGGTGTAATACACAATGTAACATTGTTCATTACCACTTGGTGTAATATACAGTGTAACATTGTTCACTACCACTTGGTATAATATACAGTGTAACATTGTTCACTACCACTTGGTATAATATACAGTGTAACATTGTTCACTACCACTTGGTGTAATATACAGTGTAACATTGTTCACTACCACTTGGTGTAATACACAATGTAACATTGTTCATTACCACTTGGTGTAATATACAGTGTAACATTGTTCACTACCACTTGGTATAATATACAGTGTAACATTGTTCACTACCACTTGGTATAATATACAGTGTAACATTGTTCACTACCACTTGGTGTAATGTACAGTGTAACATTGTTCACTACCACTTAGTATAATATACAGTGTAACATTGTTCACTACCACTTGGTATAATATACAGTGTAACATTGTTCACTACCACTTGGTGTAATATACATTGTTCACTACCACTTTGTGTAATATACAGTGTAACATTGTTCACTACCACTTGGTGTAATACACAGTGTAACATTGTTCACTACCACTTGGTGTAATACACAGTGTAACATTGTTCACTACCACTTTGTGTTATATACAGGGTAACATTGTTCACTACCATTTGGTGTAATACACAGTGTAACATTGTTCATTACCACTTGGTGTAATATACAGTGTAACATTGTTCACTACCACTTGGTGTAATACACAGTGTAACATTGTTCACTACCACTTGGTGTAATATACATTGTTCACTACCACTTTGTGTTATATACAGGGTAACATTGTTCTCTACCATTTGGTGTAATACACAGTGTAACATTGTTCACTACCACTTGGTGTAATACACAGTGTAACATTGTTCACTACCACTTGGTGTAATATACATTGTTCACTACCACTTTGTGTTATATACAGGGTAACATTGTTCACTACCATTTTGTGTAATACACAGTGTAACATTGTTCACTAGCACTTGGTGTAATATACAGTGCAACATTCTTCACTACCACTTGGTGTACTATACAGTGTAACATTGTTCACTACCACTTGGTGTACTATACAGTGTAGATGGTGAGTCGGTAAAAGTGAAGTGTTTATCAGTGTTTTATCATGGTACAGGAGTCGCCTGGAGGTGTTCACTGGTGGTCTTACTGGTAGAGGAATCAGACTACTGAGGGAGTGTCACAACCTGAGGTACCTCCGCCTGGCTGTGGTGAGTGACCACCATGCTGGTTGTCTCCTGCCACAACTACACCACATTGTCACCTCCACACTACATCAACTTGAGTGGCTCAGTAAGTGTTACTCTCTGTACTGTGTCTTACTGTGGGTGATGAAGCTAGTTGTGTACTGTGTTTTACTGTGTGTCATGATGCTAGTTGCGTACTGTGTCTTACTGGATGTGATGATGCTAGATGTGCACTGCGTCTTACTGTGTGTGATGGTGCTAGTTGTGTATTTTGCCTTACTGTGTGATGGTGCTAGTTGTGCACTGCGTCTTACTGTGTGTGATGATGTTAATAATTATGTACTGCGTCTTGCTGTGTGTGATGATGCTAGTTGTGTACTGTCTTACTTTTCGTGATGGTGCTAGTTGTGTACTGTGTCTTAATGTGTGTGATGGTGCTAGCTGTGTACTGTATCTTACTGTGTGTGATGATGCTAGTTGTGTACTGTGTCTTACTGTGTGTGATGATGCTAATTGTGTACTGTGTCTTGCTGTGTGTGATGATACTAGTTGTGAACTGTGTCTTACTGTGTGTGATGATGCTAGTTGTGTACTGTGTCTTACTGTGTGTCATGGTGATAGTTATGTACTGTGTCTTAATGTGTGTGATTGTGCTACCTGTATACTGTATCTTACTGTGTGCGATGATGCTAGTTGTGTACTGTGTCTTACTGTGTGATGATGCTAGTTGTGTACTGTGTCTTACTGTGTGTGATGGTGCTAGTTATGTACTGTACTCACCTATTTGTGGTTGCAGGGGTCGAGTCATAGCTCCTGGCCCCGCCTCTTCGCTGATTACTACTAGGTCTTCTCTCTCCCTGCCCCATGAGCTCCATCATACCTCGCCTTAAAACTATGTATGGTTCCCGCCTCCACTACGTCACTTTCTAGGCTATTCCACGGCCTGACTAATAGAATATTCAAGAGGTTGCTAGTAGAATTGCAGTAAATCAACCATTCAAATCATTATGAAGCTGTGTGTAGTCTGTGGTCAGTCAAACAAACGGGCTTCCACATGGATAAATTGTCATTTTTGTGGAAATTGGTGTCACGCCCCTTGTGCAGATATCCCAGAACTAGCTACAAGCAGTATTAAAACAGAGAAGTGTTTTTGGGTATGCCCAAATGAGGAAAATCTTGTGGACTAAAATCACAAGGGTATTAAAAGAGGACAACATCAAAGCTGCTTTCATAGAAAACCTGGAAGCTTTCTACAACAGATGGGAACATAAAAAGTCTGGGCTGAATGGTACTGCCCTTGATACTGGCCATGTAGTCACAAACTGTAAGGCTGGAGGTGATGTCCTGGTAGTCAGTAAATGTGGGGCTGATAGTGCTGTCCTGGGAGATAGTAATGGTGAAGCGGGAGGTGCTGTCCTGGGAGACAGAAATGGTGAAGCTGGAGATACTGTCCTGGGAGACAGTAATGGTGAAGCTGGAGATACTGTCCTGGGAGACAGTAATGGTGAAGCTGGAGGTGCTGTCCTGGGAGACAGTAATGGTGAAGCTGGAGAATTTGTCCAGGTAGTCGGGAATTATACGCAGGAAGGAATACATATAAATGACCTCATAGGGGACAGGAGCCATAGTAGGGAAACAAGTGTAGTCAAAGATAAGATAAAACCAATATTGCAAACTAGAAATACCGCAGGAAATAGCAAACAAGAGGACTCCAATAGCAATACTGAGGATAAATTACCAAAAACAACTGGTGGGAGCTCCATTGTTGGTGCTAGGGATGATAGAAGTAAGACAGGGAAACATGCACCAACAGGGAATACAGTCACAGAAACCCAAGGCAAGCGGAAACCAAGCCTGTGCACATACTATGCACTCGGTATCTGCTGGCATGGGAAATCTGGAAAAACAGATGGGACATGCAACTATGACCACCCTAGAAAATGCCATGCCCATATGACAACAGGAAAATGCAAACTCCCTTCCTGTAAGCTTTTTCACCCTGAAATGTGTACCTCTTCAGTACAGGAAAGACTGTGCTATAACTTAAATTGCCAGGCATACCATCTAAACGGGACAAAAAGATACAAAACATCCAGGCCATGGGAAAACCTGGGTAGCCACAGCCACTCAAGAGGGAGAGGTTTTTTAGTGCCAGGAAGGAAAAAAAAAACTGGCAGGAAATGGCAGAAATCGTACACCAAATCCAGTCATTCCTGGAGTGGAACCACAGTCGATGGCCTCCACTCCAAACCAACAGATACAGATACTAATGCCGGAAAATAAATCCCCCCCCAGTACCAACAATACCACCAGTCCGATAACATTCTTCTTTGCAAATATACAGGGTCTAAAGCCAGCAACAAACAACAAAATACCTTTCATCCGTGGACTGCTTGCAGAGGCAAAGGCAATGTTCGCGGCTTTCACTGAGACCCACATAAAGGATCACTTGGACAACGAAATATGGATCCCAGGTTACAACCTATACAGATGTGACAGAGTGAACAGGCAAAAGGGGGGGTTGGCCTGTACATTGCAGAGTCACTTGTTTGCACAGAACTGCTTAATGCCTCAAATGATGTAGTGGAAGTTTTAGCAGTAAAGGTCGAGAACCAAAACCTAGTCATTGTGGTAGCCTACAAGCCTCCGGATGCAACATCCCAGCAATTCCAGGAACAGCTGTTAAAAATTGACCACTGTCAGGAAAATCTTCCAGCTCCTGCACCCAACATCTTGCTCCTGGGGGATTTCAACTTAAGGCACCTAAAATGGAGGAATATAGCAAATAATATTGTTGCAGTAATAACACCAGGAGGCAGCTCTGATGAAAACTCACACTCACACGAGCTTTTAAATCTCTGCACAAAATTCAATTTAAACCAGCAAATAATAGAGCCTATTAGACTGGAGAATACACTAGACCTCATCTTCACTAACAATGATGATCTGATAAGAAATGTCACCATATCAAAAACAATATACTCAGATCACAACATAATTGAGGTTCAGACATGTATGCGTGGAGCCCCAGACCGACAAAATGAGACTAGTCACGAGGGAACATTCACCAAATTCAACTTCAATAACAAAAACATAAAGTGGGACCAAGTAAACCAAGTCCTAACCGATATAAGCTGGGAAGATACACTAAGCAACACAGACCCCAACTTATGCCTAGAACAGATTAACTCGGTGGCACTCGATGTATGCACAAGGCTTATTCCTCTAAGAAAAAGGAGGAGTAGATGTAAAATAGAAAGAGACAGGCGCTCCCTTTACAGGCGACGGAAAAGAATAACAGAGCGGCTAAAAGAGGTCAATATATCTGAAATGCGTAGGGAGACACTGGTCAGAGAAATAGCAAGCATCGAACTTAAGCTAAAAGAATCCTTTAGGAGTCAGGAATCGCGGGAAGAACTAAAAGCCATAAATGAAATCGAAAGAAACCCAAAGTATTTCTTCTATGCCAAATCAAAATCGAGAACAACGTCCAGTATTGGGCCCCTACTTAAACAAGATAGGTCCTACACAGATGACAGCAAGGAAATGAGTGAGCTACTCAAGTCCCAATATGACTCAGTTTTTAGCAAGCCGCTAACCAGACTGAGAGTCGAAGATCAAAATGAATTTTTTATGAGAGCCACAAAATTTGATTAACACAAGCCTATCCGATGTTATCCTGACGCCAAATGACTTCGAACAGGCGATAAATGACATGCCTATGCACTCTGCCCCAGGGTCAGACTCATGAAACTCTGTGTTCATCAAGAACTGCAAGAAGCCCCTATCACGAGCCTTTTCCATCCTATGGAGAGGGAGCATGGACACGGGGGTCGTCCCTCAGTTACTAAAAACAACAGACATAGCCCCACTCCACAAAGGCGGCAGTAAAGCAATAGCAAAGAACTACAGACCAATAGCACTAACATCCCATATCATAAAAATCTTTGAAAGGGTCCTAAGAAGCAAGATCACCACCCATCTAGAAACCCATCAGTTACACAACCCAGGGCAACATGGGTTTAGAACAGGTCGCTCCTGTCTGTCTCAACTATTGGATCACTACGACAAGGTCCTAAATGCACTAGAAGACAAAAAGAATGCAGATGTAATATATACAGACTTTGCAAAAGCCTTCGACAAGTGTGACCATGGCGTAATAGCGCACAAAATGCGTGCTAAAGGAATAACAGGAAAAGTCGGTCGATGGATCTATAATTTCCTTACTAACAGAACACAGAGAGTAGTCGTCAACAGAGTAAAGTCCGAGGCAGCTACGGTGAAAAGCTCTGTTCCACAAGGCACAGTACTAGCTCCCATCTTGTTCCTCATCCTCATATCCGACATAGACAAGGATGTCAGCCACAGCACCGTGTCTTCCTTTGCAGATGACACCCGAATCTGCATGACAGTGTCTTCCATTGCAGACACTGCAAGGCTCCAGGCGGACATCAACCAAATCTTTCAGTGGGCTGCGGAAAACAATATGAAGTTCAACGATGAGAAATTTCAATTACTTAGATATGGTAAACATGAGGAAGTTAAATCTTCATCAGAGTACAAAACAAATTCTGGCCACAAAATAGAGCGAAACACCAACGTCAAAGACCTGGGAGTGATTATGTCGGAGGATCTCACCTTCAAGGACCATAACATTGTATCAATCGCATCTGCTAGAAAAATGACAGGATGGATAATGAGAACCTTCAAAACTAGGGAGGCCAAGCCCATGATGACACTCTTCAGGTCACTTGTTCTATCTAGGCTGGAATATTGCTGCACTCTAACAGCACCTTTCAAGGCAGGTGAAATTGCCGACCTAGAAAATGTACAGAGAACTTTCACGGCACGCATAACGGAGATAAGAACATAAGAACATAAGAACGAAGGAACACTGCAGAAGGCCTACTGGCCCATGCGAGGCAGGTCCAAGTCTCCTACCGGCTTAAGCCAATGCACCCAACCTAGTCAGGTCAGGTCACATTGACTTAAGGGAGGAACACGGCAACCGACCTGTTAGCACAAGCTATCAGGTCTAACTCACACCCACCCACATCTACTCATGTATTTATCCAACCTATTTTTAAAGCTACACAACGTTCTGGCCTCTATAACGGTACTTGGGAGTTTGTTCCACTCATCCACAACTCTATTACCAAACCAGTACTTTCCTATATCCTTCCTGAATCTGAATTTTTCCAACTTAAAACCATTGCTGCGAGTCCTGTCTAGGCTAGATATTTTCAGCACACTATTTACATCCCCTTTATTTATTCCTGTCTTCCACTTATACACCTCAATCATATCCCCCCTAATTCTACGTCTTTCTAGAGAGTGCAGTTTCAGGGCCCTTAGTCTATCCTCATAGGGAAGGTTTCTGATACATGGGATCATCTTTGTCATCCTCCTTTGTACATTTTCCAGAGAATTTATATCCATTCTGTAATACGGTGACCAAAACTGTGCAGCATAATCTAAATGAGGCCTAACCAAGGATGTATAGAGTTGAAGAACAACCTGAGGACTCCTATTATTTATGCTTCTTGATATGAAGCCAAGGATTCTATTAGCTTTATTGCGAACACTTATGCACTGTTGTCTTGGTTTCAGATTACTGCTAACCAGAACTCCTAAATCTTTTTCGCAATCCGTAATATTAAGATCTACATAAAACACCTCAATTACTGGGAGCGCTTGAGGTTTCTAAACCTGTATTCCCTGGAACGCAGGAGGGAGAGATACATGATTATATACACCTGGAAAATCCTAGAGGGACTAGTACCGAACTTGCACACGAAAATCACTCACTACGAAAGCAAAAGACTTGGCAGACGATGCACCATCCCTCCAATGAAAAGCAGGGGTGTCACTAGCACGTTAAGAGACCATACAATAAGTGTCAGGGGCCCGAGACTGTTCAACTGCCTCCCAGCACACATAAGGGGGATTACCAACAGACCCCTGGCAGTCTTCAAGCTGGCGCTGGACAAGCACCTAAAGTCAGTTCCTGATCAGCCGGGCTGTGGCTCGTACGTTGGTTTGCGTGCAGCCAGCAGCAACAGCCTGGTTGATCAGGGGCTGATCCACCAGGAGGCCTGGTCACAGACCGGGCCGCGGGGGCGTTGACCCCCGAAACTCTCTCCAGGTAAACTCCAGGTATGACTGAAGAAATACTTCCTAACATCCCTTTGATTCATCTGAGTCTTCAACTTCCAATTGTGACCTCTTGTGTCTGTGTCCCTTCTCTGTAACATCCTGTCTTTGTCCACCTTGTCTATTCTGCGCAGTATTTTATATGTCGTTATCATGTCTCCCCTGACCCTCCTGTCTTCCCGTGTCGTCACGCCGATTTCTCTCAACATTTCTTCGTAGGACAATCCCCGTAGCTCTGGGACTAGTCTTGTTGCAAACCTTTGCACTTTCTCTAATTTCTTGACGTGCTTGACTAGGTGTGGATTCCAAACTGGTGCTGCATACTCCAGTATGGGCCTGACGTAAATGGTATACAGAGTCTTGAGCGAATCCTTACTGAGGTATCGGAACGCTATCCGTAGGTTTGCCAGGCGCGCGTATGCTGCAGCAGTTATCTGATTGATGTGCGCCTCAGGAGATGCGCTCGGTGTTATTCTCACCCCCAGGTCTTTTTCCTTGAGTGAGGTTTACAGTCTTTGGCCATCTAAACTATATTGTGTCTGCGGTCTTCTTTGCCCTTCCCCAATCTTCATGACTTTGCATTTGGCAGGGTTAAACTCAAGGAGCCAGTTGCTGGACCAGGCTTGTAGCCTGTCCAGGTCTCTTTGTAATTCTGCCTGATCCTCATCCGATTTGATTCTTCTCATTAACTTCACATCATCTGCAAACAAGGACACTTCTGAGTCTATCCCTTCCGTTATGTCGTTCACATGTACCAAGAACAGCACAGGTCCTAGGACCGACCCCTGTGGAACCCCGCTTGTCACAGGCGCCCACTCTGACACCTCGTCACGTACCAAGACTCGTTGTTGCCTCCCTGTCAGGTATTCTCTGATCCATTGCAGTGCCTTTCCTGTTATGTGTGCCTGATCCTCTAGCTTTTGCAGTAACCGCTTGTGAGGAACTGTGTCGAAGGCCTTCTTGCAGTCCAAAAAAATGCAGTCAATCCACCCCTCTCTCTCTTGTCTTACTTCTGTCACCTTGTCATAAAACTCTAGTAGGTTTGTGACACAGGATTTTCCTTCCCTGAAACCGTGCTGGTTGTCAATTATACACTTGTTTCTTTCCAGGTGCTCCACCACTCTCCTCCTGATGACCTTGCATACTATACACATTAGTGATACAGGTCTGTAGTTTAGTGCCTCATGTCTGTCTCCCTTTTTAAAAATTGGGACTACATTTGCCATCTTCCATACCTCAGGGAGTTGCCCAGTTTCAAATGATGTGTTGAAGATCTTTGTTAATGGTTCACACAATATCTCTGCTCCCTCTTTAAGGACCCACGGAGAGATGTTGTCTGGTCCCACCGCCTTTGAGGTGTCTAGTTCACATAGCAGCTTCTTCACCTCCTCCTTGGTTATATGTACCTCATCCAGCACTTGCTGGTGTACCCCCCTGTTCTGATTTCCTGGAGTCCTACTGGTTTCCACTGTAAATACTTCTTTAAATCTCGTGTTGAGCTCCTGACATACCTCTCAGTCGTTGCTTGTGAATTCCCCATCACCCTTCCTCAGTCTGATTACCTGGTCCTTGACTGTTGTTTTCCTCCTGATGTGGCTGTACAACAGCTTCAGGTCAGTCTTGACTTTCGATGCTATGTCATTTTCATATTGTCGCTGAGCCTCCCTTCTTATCTGTGCATATTCGTTTCTGGCTCTTCGGCTAATCTCTTTATTTTCCTGAGTTCTCTGTCTTCTGTACCTTTTCCATTCTCTAGTACACCTAGTTTTTGCCTCCCTACACCTTTGGGTGAACCAAGGACTCGTTCTGTTCTTCCCATTATTTCTGTTTCCCTTGGGAACAAACCTCTCCTCTGCCTCCTTGCATTTTGTTGCCACATAGTCCATCATTTCTTGTACTGGTTTTCCTGTCAGTTCCCTCTCCCACTGAATGTCTTGAAGGAAGTTCCTCATGCCTGAGTAGTTCCCCCTTTTGTAGTTTGGTTTTTCTCACCCTATTCCTGCTACTCTCTCCACTTGGAGCTCAACTATGTAGTCGAAGCAGAGAACTACATGATCACTAGCTCCCAGGGGCCTTTCATACATGATGTCCTCGATGTCCGAACTACTCAAGGTGAATACAAGGTCCAGACTTTCTGGTTCATCCTCTCCTCTCTCTCTGGTAGTGTCTCTAACATGCTGATGCATGAGGTTTTCCAATACCACATCCATCATCTTGGCTCTCCATGTTTCTGGACCCCATGGGGCTCCAGGTTTTCCCAGTCAATCTCCTTGTGATTGAAATCACCCATAACTAGTAACTTTGCTCCCCCCATGTGTGCTCTCCTGGCCACCTCGGCTAGTGTGTCGACCATTGCTCTGTTGCTCTCATCGTATTCTTCTCTTGGCCTCCTGCAGTTCTGTGGTGGGTTGTACATTACTGCAATTATCATCTTATGTCCCTCAGACTGGATTGTTCCTACTAAGTTGTCCCTTTCGCCCGTGCCATCCATTCCTTCCATTTTCTCAAAACCCCACTGGTTTTTAATGAGCAGTGCAACTGCTCCTCCCCCTCTCCTCGCTCTGTCTTTCCTGAGGATTTGATATCCGGATGGAAAGATTGAATCTGCTATTATTCTGGTGAGTTTTGTTTCTGTGAGTGCTATTATGTCTGTGGATATCTCTTTGATTCTTTTGTGCCACTCCTCATACTTATTTGTTATTCCGCCTGCATTTGTATACCACACCTTCATCTTCTTCTCTAAGACTGGTCTGGGAGGTGTATTGGGGTTGGGGAAATGGGAGACCTGATAAGGAACTATGGGTGGTTGCTGTGGGGGTGGAGTTTGTAATGCAGTGGGCAGCATGGGTGTTTTGGTTTAGAGTGCTTGGCTGCACTGGGGTTGACCTGGTTGGGAGGCTTCTATAGGAAGTTGTGAGGGAGGCTGTATTTGATCTTCTTCCTGTGTCTGGGATCTCCTGTCTGTTTTCTCCATCCCCTCTCTTTCCTCCTTTCGCCTTTGTACCATCTCTCTCAGTTTCTGCCTTTCTTCTTGTGTTCTGTCGCGGTCGAGATACACCTTCCTGTATGCCGGCATGTCCCTTAATCATGCTTTCTCCTGCAGGATCCTGTTCCGAGACGATTCTGCCTTGAAGGTCACTTTCACTGGCCGGGTTCTTTTTTTTACAAACCCCATTTTCTTCGAAAATTTTCCAGCTGGGTAATGTCGTCTTCTCCTATTGCTTTCATGATGCTTTCAATTGCTTTTTTCCCTTGTTTTCTTGCTTCATATGTTTCCCCTTCAACTTCCTGGAGCCCATACACAAAGACTGACCTCACCCTTTCATTCTCCCACTGCATATCCCTGTGTATCCCCTCATTCAATTTGATTCCCTCCATTACAGCTTTCCTTTCTTCAGTTTCACTAGCTAATGTACTTGGGCTCAGTGGCCTGTCATTTTCCCTTCTCGGCTTTCCCTGGGCTCTGCTGTGGTCTGTTAGGGCCTCCACATATAGCTTAGCTCTTTCATTTACTACAGTCTCCACTGATAGAGCTTGCACATACAGTTTTGCTCCTTCTTTCCCTACAGTCCCCTTATTTGTGACTGAGGTAGCAGTCTCTGTTGTCAATCCCAAAATGTTCTTTAGTTCTTTAGGCTGTTTCAGATTTTTCAGTTCCTCTTCTAAACTCTGTATCCTAGCCTCTGCTGCTTTGACTTGCACCTCCCACTTCCTGCTTTCCATATCTATCCTCTCTTCCATTCTCATGCTAAGGTCTTCTAGTTTCTTTTCCCATTCATGTTCCCTTTTTATGAGCTCTGCTGCCCAATCTTCCTTTGCAGCTTCCTCCTCCTGCCCC
The DNA here is from genome assembly GCF_038502225.1 of Cherax quadricarinatus. Classification (NCBI taxonomy): domain Eukaryota; kingdom Metazoa; phylum Arthropoda; class Malacostraca; order Decapoda; family Parastacidae; genus Cherax; species Cherax quadricarinatus. The sequence continues at coordinate 19,891,343 of NC_091370.1, forward strand.
TTGGTTTTTCTTGTTGCTCTCTGGTAACCCATTTTTGTTTTATCCTGATTGCCTCAGAGTGGGAAATCTATGTAATTCTGTTTGTTAGGTTAGTAATGTGTATATCAGAGTGTGGGGGAGGGGAGGTAGAGGAGGAACTGTGGCTATGTGGGAGAGGAGTGGGATTTAGGGGGGAATATGGGGAGAGGTGGGGAGAGATGGGGAGGGGGAGGGTGAAAGAGGGAGGGGAGGGATCAGGGGAAGGAGTGAGATGTCGGTGGGGAGGGGGGAGTGTATGTGTGAGTCTGGATATGTGTGTGTGTGTGTGTGTGTGTGTGTGTGTGTGTGTGTGTGTGTGTGTGTGTGTGTGTGTGTGTGTGTGTGTGTGTGTGTATGTGTTATGTGTGTGTGTTATGTGTGTGTATGTGTGTGTGTTATGTGTGTGTGTGTGTGTGTGTGTGTGTGTGTGTGTGTGTGTGTGTGTGTGTATGTGTGTGTTTGGCTTATACACAATGAGTATATGTACAATGCTCTCTCTGCATGTATGTGCGTATGTAATGTTTCCAATAGTGGAATTTCTATGGGACCAACAGAAAACAAACTTTTTCCTATGTTTTGTGTGTGTGTCTGTAGTGTGTGTGTGTGTGTGTGTGTGTGTGTGTGTGTGTGTGTGTGTGTGTGTGTGTGTGTGTGTGTGTATGTGTGTGTGTGTGTGTGTGTGTGTACTCACCTAGTTGAGGTTGCGGGGGTCGAGTCCGAGCTCCTGGCCCCGCCTCTTCACTGATCGCTACTAGGTCACTCTCCCTGAGCCGTGAGCTTTATCATACCTCTGCTTAAAGCTATGTATGGATCCTGCCTCCACTACATCGCTTCCCAAACTATTCCACTTACTGACTACTCTGTGGCTGAAGAAATACTTCCTAACATCCCTGTGATTCATCTGTGTCTTCAGCTTCCAACTGTGCCCCCTTGTAACTGTGTCCAATCTCTGGAACATCCTGTCTTTGTCCACCTTGTCAATTCCTCTCAGTATTTTGTATGTCGTTATCATGTCCCCCCTATCTCTCCTGTCCTCCAGTGTCGTCAGGTTGATTTCCCTTAACCTCTCCTCGTAGGTCATACCTCTTAGCTCTGGGACTAGTCTTGTTGCAAACCTTTGCACTTTCTCTAGTTTCTTCACGTGCTTGGCTAGGTGTGGGTTCCAAACTGGTGCCGCATACTCCAATATGGGCCTAACGTACACGGTGTACAGGGTCCTGAATGATTCCTTATTAAGATGTCGGAATGCTGTTCTGAGGTTTGCTAGGCGCCCATATGCTGCAGCAGTTATTTGGTTGATGTGCGCTTCAGGAGATGTGCCTGGTGTTATACTCACCCCAAGATCTTTTTCCTTGAGTGAGGTTTGTAGTCTCTGACCCCCTAGACTGTGTGTGTGTGTGTGTGTGTGTGTGTGTGAGGTAGGTGACTTGTGTGTGTGTGTGCGTGTGTGTGTGTGTGTGTGAGTGTGTGTGTGTGTGTGTGTGTGTGGTAGGTGACTTGTGCAGTGTAATGTAGAGTCTCAGTGCTCCTTGACTGACCACAACTTCTTGTGACCTGACCCCCACCCTCCTGGGACTTGACGCACACCTACTTACAATGCTGCCCTTAAAAGCTTATCCTGCCACCTAGCTTATAGTAAGTTACTCGCCTTGTTCATTGAATTACCAATCGCTATTCCTTATTGAATACTTGAGTGCCTATTCTTTATCGTGCTATGAGAGACCATACGCAATCAGCTTGGTGGTTTATTGGAACATGTAACCCTGGAACACCCACACAACCACTCATAGGTGAGTACAGTACTTGCAATGCAGCTGTAGCAGCCTGTAGATTGTCCAGCTCAATGTGACGTCCTGGCGAAGATCCACCTCAATTTCTTCTTGTTAATAATGTACCCTATTCACTGTATTTCTCTCACAGGACATACGATTGTTTCACTTTATTAGCTTTCTTGGGTGACACGTGACAACGTCGCCTTACCACCCACACTAGCCTGCCCGCTCTGACTCGCCACCACGGTTTACTTTCTGGATCACTTACAAAATTGTGGCTCTTCCCACACTTATGTGGCTCAGGCAGATTGTAAATCGCTTCTAGGTTTGTTCACTACCCTAACACACTTTGCAACAAATGCAGAACACTTGGGTAGCCCTCAAAAACACTTATATTCGCAGAGCACGGAAGGCGTGACTCGAGCGCTCGGTGTCCCTACTTTGTCTTACTGTGCGTGATAGTGCTACTTGTGGAATGAATCTTACTGTGTGTGACGGTGCTAGAAGTATACTATGTATTACTGTATATGATGATGTTAGTTGTGTACTGTCTCTTACTGTGTGATGGTGCTAGTTGTGTACTATGTTTTACTGTGTGATGGTGCTAGTTGTGTACTGTGTCTTACTGTGTGTGATGATGCTATTTCTGTACTGTATCTTACTGTGTGTTATGATGATATGTTTGTACTGTGTCTTACTGTATGTGAAGGTGTTAGTTATGTACTGTGTCTTACTGTGTGATGGTGCTAGTTGTCTACTGTGTCTTAATGTGCATGATAGTGCTAGTTGTGTACTGTCTTACTGTGTGACAGTGCTAGTTGTGTACTGTGCCTTACTGTGAGTGATGATGCTTGTTGTGTACTCTAACTGTGTGTGATGATGCTAGTTGAGTACTGTTTCTTACTCTGTGTGATGGTGCTAATTGTGTGCTATGTCGTACTGTGTGTGATGGTTCCAGTTGGGTACTGTGTCTTACTGTGTGTGATGATTTTAGTTTTGAACTGTGTCTCACTGTTTGTGATGATGCTAGTTGTGAACTGTGTCTCACTGTGTGTGATGATGCTAGTTGTGTACTGTGTCTTACTGTGTGTGATGGTGCTAGTTGCATGAATCTTACTGTGTGTGACGGTGCTAGTTGTATGCTATGTCTTACTGTGTGTGATTGTGCTAGTTGTGTCCTGTGTCTCACTGTTTGTGATGATGCTAGTTGTGTACTGTATCTTACTGTGTGTAATGGTGCAAGTTGTGAACTGTTTCTTACTGTGTGTGACGGTGCTAATTCTGTCCTATGTCTTACTGAGTGTGATGAGGCTAGTTGTGTACTGTGTCTTCCTGTGTGATGGTGCTAGTTGTGTACTGTGTCTTACTGTGAGTGATGATGCTAGTTGTGTACTGTGTCTTCCTGCATGATCGTGCTAGTTGTGTACTGTGTCTTACTGTGAGTGATGATGCTAGTCGTGTACTGTGTCTTCCTGTGTGATCGTGCTAGTTGTGTACTGTGTCTTACTGTGTGCAATGATGCTAGTTGAGTACTGTATCTTACTGTGTGGTATGATGATATGTGTGTAATGTGTCTTACTGTATGTGATGGTGCTGGTTGTGTACTATACCCTACTGTGTGATGGTGCTAGTTGTCTACTGTCTTAATGTGCATGATAGTGCTAGTTGTGTAATGTCTTACTGTGTGACAGTCCTAGTTGTGCACTGTGCCTTACTGTGAGTGATAATGCTAGTTGTGTACTGTATCTTTCTGTGTGTGATGATGCTAGTTGTGTACTGTGTCTTACTGTGTGTGTGATGGTGCTAGTTGTGTACTGTGTCTTACTGTGTGTGATGATGCTAGTTGTGTATTGTGTCTTACTCTGTGTAATGGTGTTAGTTGTGTACTAAATCTAACTGTGTGTGATGGTGCTAGTTGTGTACTATGTCTTAATGTGTATGATAATGCGAGGTGTGTACTGTATCTTACTGAGTGTGATGGTGGTAGTTGTGTACTGTGTCTTACTGTGTGATGGCGCTACTTGTGTACTATGTCTTACTCTGTGTGATAATACAAGTTGTGTACTGTGTCTTATTGTGTGTGATGGTGCTAGTTGTGTACTGTGTCTTACTGTGCATGATAGTGCTGGTTGTGTACTGTGTCTTACTGTCTGTGATGATGCCAGTTGTGTACTGCGTCATATTGTGTGATGGTGCTAGTTGTGTACTGTGTCTTACTGTTTGTGATGGTGCTAGTTGTGTACTGTATCTTACTGTGTCTTACTGTTTGTGATGGTGCTAGTTGTGTACTGTATCTTACTGTGTGTGATGATGCTAGTTGTATGCTGTCTCTTTCTCTGTGTGATGGTGCTAGTTGTGAATGGTCCCAGTTGGGTACTCTGTCTTACTGTGTGTGATGATTTTAGTTGTGAACTGTGTCTTGTTGTTTGTGATGAAGCTAGTTGTGTACTGAGTCTTACTGTGTGTGATGGTGCTAGTTATGTACTGTGTCTTACTGTGCGTGATGGTGCTAGTTGTGTAATGAATCTTGCTGTGTGTGATGGTGCTAGTTGTATACTATGTCTTACTGTGTGTGATGGTGCTAGTTGTGTCCTGTCTCACTCTGTGTGATGATGCTAGTTGTGTACTGTATCTTACTGTGTGTGATGGTGCAAGTTGTGTACTGTTTCTTACTGTGTGTGATGGTGCTAATTGTGTGCTGTGTGTTATTGAGTGTGATGGTCCTAGATGTGTACCGTGTCTTACTGAGTGTGATGAAGCTAGTTGTGTACTGTGTCTTGCGGTGTGTGATAGTGCTAGTTGTGTACTGTGTCTGACTGTCTGATGATTCCAGTTGTGTACTGTGTGTTACTGTGTGTGGTGATTTATTTGTGTACTGTGTCTTAATGTGTGTGTGATGATACTAGTTGTTTACTGTGTCTTTCTGTGTGATGGTGCTAGTTGTTTACTATGTCTTACTGTTTGATAGTGCTAGCTATGTACTGTGTCTTACTGCATGTGATGATGCTTGTTGTGTACTGTGTCTTACTGTGTGTGATGATGTTGTGAATTGTATCTTACCGAGTGTGATGATGCTAGTTGTGTACTGTGTCTTACTGTGTGTGATGGTGCTAGTTGTGCACTGTGTCTTACTGTGTGCGATGATGCTAGCTGTGTATTGTGTCTTACTCTGTGAAATGGTGCTAGTTGTGTACTGTGTCTAACTGTGTGTGATGGTGCTAGCTGTGTACTATGTCTTACTGTGTGTGATAATGCTAGTTTTGTACTGTGTTTAACTGTGTGTGATGGTGCTAGTTGTGTACTGTGTCTTACTGTATGTGATGGTACTTGTTGTGTACTGTGTCTTTATGTGTGATGGTTCTAGTTGTGTACTGTGTCTTACTGTGCATGATAGTGCTAGTTGTGTACTGTGTCTTACTGTTTGTGATTGTGCTAGTTATGTACTGTGTCTTGCTGTGTGTGGTGGTGCTAGTTGAGAATTGTGTCTTAGTGCAATGATGGTGCTAGTTGTGTAATGTGTCTTGCTGTGTGTGATGATGATAGTTGTGTACTGTGTCTTACTGTGTGTGATGGTGCTAGTTGTATTCTGTGTCTTAGTGTGTGTGATCGTGCTAGTTGTGTACTGTGTCTTACTGTGTGTGATGGTTCTAGTTGTGTACTGTGTCTTACTGTGTGTGATGATGCTAGTTGTGTACTGTGTCTTACAGTTTATGTTGGTTCTAGTTGTGTACTGTGTCTTACTGTGTGTGATGATTCTATTTGTGTACTGTGTCTTACTGTGTGTGATGGTGATATTTGTGTACTCTGTGTTACTGTGTGTGATGGTGCTAATTGTGTACTGTGTCTTACTGTGTGTTGTGGTGCTAGTTGTGTACTGTGTCTTAGTGCAGTGATGATGCTAGTTGTGTCCTGACTTACTGTGTGTGATGATGCTAGTTGTGTAATGTGTCTTTCAATGTGTGATGGTGCTGGTTGTATTCTTTGTCTTACTGTGTGTGATGGTGCTTGTTGTGTACTGTGTCTTACTGTGTTTGATGTTGCTGGTTGTGTACAGTCTCTTACTGTGTGTGATGATGCTAGTGGTGTACTGTGTCTTACTGTGAGTGATGACACTAGTTGTGAACTGTGTTTTTCTGTGTGATGGTGCTAGTTGTGTACTATGTCTTACTGTTCGATGGAACTAGTTATGTACTGTGTCTTACTGTGTGTGCTGATGCTTGTTGTGTACTCTGTCTTACTGAGTGTGATGATGCTAGTTGTGAACTGTATCTTACTGTGTGTGATGAAGCTAGTTGAGTACTGTCTTACTGTGTGTGATGGTGCTAGTTGTGTACTGTGTCTTACTCTGCGTGATGGTGCTAGTTGTGTACTGTGTCTTACTGAGTGTGATAGTCCTAATTGTGTACTGTGTCTTATTTTGTGTGATGGTACTAGTTGTGCAGTGTGTCTTGCTGTGTGTGATGGTGCTAGTTGTGCACTGTGTCTTACTGGGTGTGATGGTGCTACTTGTGTACTGTGTCTTACTGTGCATGATAGTGCTAGTTTTGTACTGTATCTTACCGTGTGTGATGGTGCTGGTTGTGAGCTGTGTCTTACTGTCTGTGATGGTGTTAGTTGTGTACTTTGTCTTACTGTGTGTAATGATGCTAGTTGTGTACTGTGTCTTACTGTGTGATGGTGCTAGTTGTGTACTGTGTCTTATAACAGTGTCCACCCTGACAACACTGTCCACCCTGACAACACTGTCTGCCCTGACAACACTGTTCACCCTGACAACACTGTCTACTCTGTCAACACTGTCCACCCTGACTACGCTGTCCAACCTGACAACACTGTCCTCCCTGACAACACTGTGCACTCTGACAACGGTCTCCACTCTGACAACACTGTCGTCCCTGACAACACTCTTCTCCCTGACAACACTGTCCTCCTTGACAACACTATCCATGCTAACAGCACTGTCCCTGACAACACTGGCCACCCTGACAAGACTGTCCTCCCTGACAACACTGTCCTCCCTGACAACACTGTATAACCAGTTTGTTTGGTGTTCTGGTATCAGGCGTGTGAATGATAGACGTCTTCGGAGGCTTCTTGCTTTATTGTTAAGTCGTGGTGGGTACACAGGCTTATGTGTTGTGCCCATGGCCCGGGAGGGCCATGCCCACGAGGGAGAGAGAGTAGGCTTTCTTGACTGCGTGAAGGGTGTCGCCAGAGTGAGAGCATGGCAAGGGCAGGCAGGCTGGCGTGCCCACCGAGAGGCCTGGCTACAGAGGGCAGCATCTTAGTGCAGCAAAATATGAACTAAGCTGGCAGACAGCATGGGCTGTCTATGCAGACAGTACAGGCTGTCTACATATGCTTGGCCACCTACCGTGCGCCGGCCCGATGCGACAATACTGGTGGTAAAAAATACTCGGTCTTTCTCTCGTAGGAACAGGGCACAGAACACAAAATAAAAAACATGTATATACATATGGACATGAAAAAAAAAAACTTCTTACAGGGAGGGAAGAAAAAAACATGTGGGGTGTGATAAACATCGTGGTCATAGGCAGTGAGCGTCGAAGGGCATCACTGCACTCCTTCCTGCGTCTGGACAGATGCTGCAACACAGGAGACATCATTGCGGCTAAGCTGTGACGTAACGGGTTACGGTCTCCTCTAGAACGGTGAAGCAGTCATTGTAGGAGTCGCTGCAGGTTTTCACTCAACCTGGGGCACGACATGCTGGTGCCCTCTAGTGAGACGTCGACAAAACTCGGCAACTGGGCAGGACTTCTGGCAAGCTACTCAGGAGGACACTTCTCGACTGGTACTGTCGCTTTCTGTCACTGCCAGCGAGCGTGGAGTGAGCTGTGGAGAGAGTCATGGCAGAGCCGACTGGGCAAAACATCTGGGAGTCGTAACATCATACACCAGACTGCAGTGAGCGAGCTAGCAGTCAAAGTGACATCATCTTTGTGCATGCTGCTCACTGAAGCTTGTGACACAAGGCTGACACAGCGCCTGCCGACAGGGCTAACTGTGGCTTGACGAGTGTCATTCTCTCTGCAGTTGGAGTTATAGCAGAGGTTAGTCTAAGCATCACCAGACTTGTTTCTCTACATATAACTGCACTCTGAAGGTCTGGAGGTGAAGTGAAACAAACCTCGATGGGAATCGTAGCAGGTACGATTCTGCAGAACATCATGAGCGACGAGCATAAGAGCTTTCTGTACAAGTGGGCTCGGGCTCAGGGGCTGACTTGACATCAGCTGTCAAACTCACTGGTCACATCGGGTGACTTAGCACAGTGGTGCTACTCAGGTCTGGCTCAGACCTCACTGGACACACTGAAACTTTACACACACCCGTGGTACATGCGGTACGCTAACATGTGAGAACACTGACTGAGAGGAATTAATTAACACACGGCATATATCTTCTCTCAATCTTCTCGACAATACTGAAATAATTACTAGAAACACTCGATGTGACATCATGTGATGTCAGACATGGTGTCGCGAGGTGGCGTCAGCAGCACTGTGACGTCAGCAGACATCTCGAGGTGACGTCAGGCAGACATCGTGACGTCGTGAAGTCGGGCAGCATCGTCGGTGATGTCAATGTGATGCAGACAGCAGACCACAGCATGTGGCCTGGGACATCTGGCTTGGTAACTCACGTGACTTGTAGATCCCTGTGACATCGCCCACACCCACGTGGAGTCGTGATCCACGTGGTGTCGTGATCTACGTGGCATGCTGATCCACATGGCATTGAGTGACCTTGGACACTCGGATACACAGCATTGGCGACGAATTCACACGAAAAACAGCAGAAAACACAGCAGAGGGAGTGGGTAGTGGTGAGTGTATGGTAGTGTGGTGGCGAGGAGCATGGGTGAGTGTATGGCGAAGGAGGCATCTGGCCACTTCCTCCTCTCCCACCCACAAACAGAAGGGAAACACACTGGATGCAGAAATCACCACAAAACTCACCTCTGGCTTGCTGAAACAGCTGTGCTGAGCTGAACAACAACAGCAACACACATGACACTGAACATGTGACTTGAGAAACAGCGTGGGACGCTGTAGCGTGGGGTCACTGGGACGCCACTTACAATTCTCGAAGAAATTCGGCAAATTTCGGCTAGATACTGCTTGTACCTGTGTCTGGATGCTCAAATGTGCAGACACGACATCAGGATAACACGTTGAGAGACGGATGCTTCTTGCATGAGATGATGAAGTGAAGATGACTTCATTCCTTCCTTCCTCTCTCTGGGCAAACACAACTGCTGCGACCACCGCTTCTACCAATGTTTAATGGGTTTATTGGTGATGCTGCAAGCTGGGTGGTAAATTATGAACTTCTTCGGCTGCTTCTTTGTTTATTGAAAGTCGTGGTGGGTACACAGGCTTGTGTGTTGTGCCCATGGCCCAGGAGGGCCATGCCCACGAGGGAGAGAGAGTAGGCCTTCTTGACTGCGTGAAGGGTGTCGCCAGAGTGAGAGCATGGCAAGGGCAGGCAGGCTGGCGTGCCCACCGAGAGGTCTGGCTACAGAGGGCAGCATCTTAGTGCAGCGAAATATGAACTAAGCTGGCAGACAGCGTGGGCTGTCTATGCAGACAGTACAGGCTGTTTAAATCTGTCCACCCTGGCAACACTCTCCTCCCTGATAACACTGTCCTCCCTGACAACACTGTCCTCCCTGACAACACTGTCCCCCCTGATAACACAGTCCTCTCTGACAACACTGTCCTCCCTGACAACACTGGCCTCCCTGACAACACTGTCCCCCCTGATAACAAAGTCCTCTCTGACAACTCTGTCCTCCCTGACAACACTATCCACCCTGACAACACTGTCCTCCCTGACAACACTGTCCTCCCTGACAACACTGTCCTCCCTGACAACACTGTCCCCCCTGATAACACAGTCTTCTCTGACAACACTGTCCTCCCTGACAACACTGTCTTCCCTGACAACACTGTCCCCCCTGATAACAAAGTCCTCTCTGACAACTCTGTCCTCCCTGACAACACTATCCACCCTGGCAACACTGTCCTCCCTGACAACACTGTCCTCCCTGACAACACTGTCCTCCCTGACAACACTGTTCTTCCTGACAACACTGTCCTTCCTGACAACACTGTCGTCCCTGACAACACTGTCCCCCCTTATAACACTGTCCTCCCTGACAACACTGTCCTCCCTGACAACACTCTCCTCCCTGACAACACTGTCATCCCTGACAATACTGTCCTCCGTGACAATGCTCTCCTTCCTGACAACACTGTCCTCCCTGACAACACTGTCCTCCCTGACAACACTGTCCTCCCTGACAACACTCTCCTCCTTGACAACACTCTTTTCCCTGACAACACTGTTCTCCCTCCCAACACTGTGCAAGCTGACAACACTCTCCACACTGATAACACTGTGTTATCTGACAACACTCTCCTCCCTGACAACACTCTCCTCCATGACAACACTCTCCTCCCTGACAACACTCTCCTCCATGGCAACACTGTGCTCATTGACAACACTGTGCTCCCTGACAACACTGTGCTCCCTCTCAACACTGTCCTCTCTGACAACACTGTCCTCCCTGACAACACTGTCCCCCCTGATAACACTGTCCTCCCTGACAACACTGTCCTCCCTGACAACACTGTCCTCCTTGACAACATTGTCCACCATGACAACACTGTCCTCCCTGACAACACTGTCCGCCCTGACAACACTGTCCTCCCTGACAACACTGTCCACCCTGACAACACTGTCCTCCCTGACAACACTGTCCTCCCTGACAACACTGTCCACCATGACAACACTGTCCACCCTGACAACACTGTCTTCCCTGACAACACTGTCCTCCTTGACAACACTCTCCTCCTTGACAACACTCTCCTACCTGACAACACTGTCCTCCCTGACATCACTGTCCTCCCTGACAACACTGTCGTCCTTGACAACACTCTCCTCCTTGACAACATTGTCCTCCCTGACAACACAGTCCCCCCTGAGAACACTGTCCTCCATGACAACACAGTCCCCCCTGACAACACTCTCCCCATTGAAATCACTGTCCTCATTAACAACACTGTCTATCCTTGCTACACTGGCAACGCTGACAACACTGCCCTCCCTGACAACACTCTTCCCACTGACAACACTGTCCAAGCTAGTAACACTGTCTTAACTGACAGCATTGTACTCCCTGACAACACTGTCCTACCTGACAACACTGTCCACCGTGACAACACTGTGATCCCTAACAATGCCATCCAGTATAAGAACATAAGAACATAAGAACATAAGAACGAAGGAACACTGCAGAAGGCCTACTGGCCCATGCGAGGCAGGTCCAAGTCTCCTACCGGCTTAAGCCAATGCACCGAACCTAGTCAGGTCAGGTCACATTGACTTAAGGGAGGAACACGGCAACCGACCTGGTAGCACAAGCTATCAGGCCCAACTCACACCCACCCACATCCACTCATGTATTTATCCAACCTATTTTTAAAGCTGGTGGTTAACGCTCTCGGTTCACACGGCGAGGGCCTGGGTTCGATTCCCAGCCAGAGTAGAAACATTGGACGTGTTTCTTTCCACCTGTTGTCTATGTTCCCCATCAGTAAAATGGGTACCTGGGTGTTAGTCGACTGGTGTGGGTCGCATCCTGGGACACTGACCTAATTTGCCCGAAATGCCTCCGGAGCATAACAAGGGACTTTCTATATAGTAATATGTCATTGTAATCAGCTAGGACTGTATACCCTGTACATGTACTTGTAGTAAAATAAAGATATTATTATTATTATTATACACAACGTTCTGGCCTCTATAACTGTACTCGGGAGTTTGTTCCACTCATCCACAACTCTATTACCAAACCAGTACTTTCCTATATCCTTCCTGAATCTGAATTTTTCCAACTTAAAACCATTGCTGCGAGTCCTGTCTAGGCTAGATATTTTCAGCACACTATTTACATCCCCTTTATTTATTCCTGTCTTCCATTTATACACCTCAATCATATCCCCCCTAATTCTACGTCTTTCTAGAGAGTGCAGATTCAGGGCCCTTAGTCTATCCTCATAGGGAAGGTTTCTGATACATGGGATCAACTTTGTCATCCTCCTTTGTACATTTTCCAGAGAATTTATATCCATCCTGTAATACGGTGACCAAAACTGTGCAGCATAATCTAAATGAGGCCTAACCAAGGATGTATAGAGTTGAAGAACAACCTGAGGACTCCTATTATTTATGCTTCTTGATATGAAGCCAAGGATTCTATTAGCTTTATTGCGAACACTTATGCACTGTTGTCTTGGTTTCAGATTACTGCTAACCAGAACTCCTAAATCTTTTTCGCAATCCGTAATATTAAGATCTACATTATTTAGTTTATATGTGGCATGGTTATTGTCCTGTCCAACATTTAGAACTTTGCATTGGTCTATATTAAACTGCATCTGCCACTTCTCCGACCACTGCATCAGTCTATTCAAATCTTCCTGGAGTGCTCGAATATCCTCGTCAGAATGAATTCGACGGCCTATTTTGGTGTCATCGGCAAACTTGCCGATGTCGCTCTTTATGCCCTCATCTATGTCGTTTATGTAGATTGTGAACAGCAGGGGGCCCAACACTGACCCCTGTGGAACACCGCTCATAACGCTTCCCCACTCTGATTTCTCCCCATTTATGCAAACTCTCTGCTGCCTATTTGTCAACCATGCCTCTATCCAGGAAAAAATTTCTCCTATTCCATGTGCTTTAATTGTCCTCAATAGTCTCTGATGTGGGACCCTGTCAAAAGCCTTACTGAAGTCCATATACACAATATCATATTCATTACCATGATCTACCTCCTCAAATACCTTAGTGAAAAAAGTTAATAAATTCGGAAGGCAGGAACGCCCCTTTGTAAAACCATGCTGAGATTCGTTGATTAATTTATGCTTTTCAAGGTGGCTACGAACTGCCTCGGCAATTATTGATTCCATAAATTTTCCCACTATGGAGGTTAGGCTTATTGGTCTATAGTTCGAAGCTAAGGACCTGTCACCTGTTTTGAAAATAGGTATCACATTTGCCATTTTCCACTTCTCTGGCACCATGCCAGTTTGTAGTGATATGTTGAAAAGATTAGCCAAAGGTGTGCTAAGCTCCTCTTTACATTCCTTTAGAACCCTTGCATACAATTCATCAGGGCCTGGGGATTTGTTAGGTTTTAATTTATCTATTTGCCTAAGGACCATGTCACTTGTGACCCTAATCGTGCACAGTTTATTATCGTCCTGTTCTACATAATTTATCATTACTGGAATATCGCTGGTATCCTCCTGTGTAAAAACTGAGAGGAAGTATGTGTTAAAAATTCTACACATTTCCTTATCACTGTCAGTGAGCTGACCCGAGGAACTTTTGAGTGGGCCTATCTTGTCTCTGATCTTACTTCTGTATACCTGAAAGAATCCTTTTGGGTTAGTCTTCGATTCTCTTGCAACTTTAACCTCATAATCTCTTTTTGCTTTTCTAATTCCCTTTTTTATTTCTCTCTTTAACTGAATGTATCGATTTCTTAATTGCCCCTCTCCTCTTTTGATTTGCCTGTATATGCCTCTCTTTTGACCAATCAGATATTTTAATCTATTGTTCATCCATTTAGGATCATTTTTGGCACATAATTTGACTGAGCAGCTAGAACTATGCCCTGGAAAGCATCATATCGGCAACCATCACCACCTACCTGACTCTTAGTCAGGTCATTCCAGTTCAGCCCACCTAAGTAATTTTTCAGTCCTATGAAATCAGCCAAGCGAAAGTCAGGGATGGAGACTTGATTGCCATTATTAGGGGAATTCCATGATATATTAAAACTGAGTGATTTGTGATCACTTTCCCCAAGCTCATCATTAACCTCAAGATTATTAATTAGTGTTTCCCTACTGGCAAGAACCAAGTCAAGGAGATTATTTCCCCTAGTAGGCTCTGTCACAAACTGTTTTAAAAAACAATCCTGGATCGTATCAAGAAAGTCACCTGACTCTAAATTTCCTGTCAAATTGCTCCAGTCAATCTGTCTATAGTTGAAATCTCCCATTAGCACAACATTTTCGTATGTAGATGCCTTACGAATTTCGTCCCATAGAAGTTTACTGCACTCCCTATCAAGATTTGGGGCCCTGTAAATCACACCCAAAATTAGTTTTTCTCGGCCCTCGAGAAGCTGTAACCAAACAGATTCAGTGGCTGACGCTTCTAATTTAATATCTTGTCTAACACAACAATTTAAATTGTCTCTGACATACATCGCTACTCCACCACCTTTCCTATTGACCCTGTCAGTGTGGAATAATTTATAGCCTTGTATGTGACATTCAGAGGGCATCTCTCTATCTTTCAGATTGAGCCAGGTCTCTGTTATAGCAATAATATCTATGTTTCCTGCACTTGCAATTAATCTTAGCTCATCTATCTTATTTCTTACACTCCTGCTATTAGTATAGTAAACCTTAAGGGAGCTAGTCCCTTGCTGCCCTCTGCTGTTCCCCTTTGTTTGCTGACCTGATCTATTGTCTTTATTTATAACTTCATGCTGAATGCCTTTTATACATTTACTGTTTCCCACCCTAGTGTTGCAACCTGCTTGTTTCCCACACACACCCATACCTCTATCTTCCATCAGTTTAAAATCATAGGCATTTCACCAATGGCCTTCTCAATCGAGTCTGCAAGTGCTACCACCCCTGCCCCAGAGAGATGTACCCCATCCCTTGCATACATATCATGTTTGCCATAAAAGTTGTTCCAGTTGTCAATGAATGGGATTGCAAGTTCCTTGCAGTATCTGTCTAGCCAGCAATTTACACCAAACTAGAAATACCGCAGGAAATAGCAAACAAGAGGACTCCAATAGCAATAGTGAGGATAAATTACCAAAAACAACTGGTGGGAGCTCCATTGTTGGTGCTAGGGAGGATAGAAGTAAGACAGGGAAACATGCACCAACAGGGAATACAGTCACAGAAACCCAAGGCAAGCGGAAACCAAGCCTGTGCACATACTATGCACTTGGTATCTGCTGGCATGGGAAATCTGGAAAAACAGATGGGACATGCAACTATGACCACCCTAGAAAATGCCATGCCCATATGACAACAGGAAAATGCAAACTCCCTTCCTGTAAGCTTTTTCACCCTGAAATGTGTACCTCTTCAGTACAGGAAAGACTGTGCTATAACTTAAATTGCCAGGCATACCATCTAAACGGGACAAAAAGATACAAAACATCCAGGCCATGGGAAAACCTGGGTAGCCACAGCCACTCAAGAGGGAGAGGTTTTTTAGTGCCAGGAAGGAAAAAAAACTGGCAGGAAATGGCAGAAATCGTACACCAAATCCAATCATTCCTGGAGTGGAACCACAGTCGATGGCCTCCACTCCAAACCAACAGATACAGATACTAATGCCGGAAAAAAAATCCCCCCCCAGTACCAACAATACCACCAGTCCGATAACATTCTTCTTTGCAAATATACAGGGTCTAAAGCCAGCAACAAACAACAAAATACCTTTCATCCGTGGACTGCTTGCAGAGGCAAAGGCAATGTTCGCGGCTTTCACTGAGACCCACATAAAGGATCACTTGGACAACGAAATATGGATCCCAGGTTACAACCTATACAGATGTGACAGAGTGAACAGGCAAAAGGGAGGGGGTTGGCCTGTACATTGCAGAGTCACTTGTTTGCACAGAACTGCTTAATGCCTCAAATGACGTAGTGGAAGTTTTAGCAGTAAAGGTCGAGAACCAAAACCTAGTCATTGTGGTAGTCTACAAGCCTCCGGATGCAACATCCCAGCAATTCCAGGAACAGCTGTTAAAAATTGACCACTGTCTGGAAAATCTTCCAGCTCCTGCACCCAACATCTTGCTCCTGGGGGATTTCAACTTAAGGCACCTAAAATGGAGGAATATAGCAAATAATATTGTTGCAGTAATAACACCAGGAGGCAGCTCTGATGAAAACTCACACTCACACGAGCTTTTAAATCTCTGCACAAAATTCAATTTAAACCAGCAAATAATAGAGCCTACTAGACTGGAGAATACACTAGACCTCATCTTCACTAACAATGATGATCTGATAAGAAATATCACCATATGAAAAACAATATACTCAGATCACAACATAATTGAGGTTCAGACATGTATGCGTGGAGCCCCAGACCGACAAAATGAGACTAGTCACGAGGGAACATTCACCAAATTCAACTTCAATAACAAAAACATAAAGTGGGACCAAGTAAACCAAGTCCTAACCGATATAAGCTGGGAAGATATACTAAGCAACACAGACCCAAACTTATGCCTAGAACAGATTAACGCGGTGGCACTCGATGTATGCACAAGGCTTATTCCTCTAAGAAAAAGGAGGAGTAGATGTAAAATAGAAAGAGACAGGCGCTCCCTTTACAGGCGACGGAAAAGAATAACAGAGCGGCTAAAAGAGGTCAATATATCTGAAATGCGTAGGGAGACACTGGTCAGAGAAATAGCAAGCATCGAACTTAAGCTAAAAGAATCCTTTAGGAGTCAGGAATCGCGGGAAGAACTAAAAGCCATAAATGAAATCGAAAGAAACCCAAAGTATTTCTTCTCCTATGCCAAATCAAAATCGAGAACAACGTCCAGTATTGGGCCCCTACTTAAACAAGATGGGTCCTACACAGATGACAGCAAGGAAATGAGTGAGCTACTCAAGTCCCAATATGACTCAGTTTTTAGCAAGCCGCTAACCAGACTGAGAGTCGAAGATCAAAATGAATTTTTTATGAGAGAGCCACAAAATTTGATTAACACAAGCCTATCCGATGTTATCCTGACGCCAAATGACTTCGAACAGGCGATAAATGACATGCCCATGCACTCTGCCCCAGGGCCAGACTCATGGAACTCTGTGTTCATCAAGAACTGCAAGAAGCCCCTATCACGAGCCTTTTCCATCCTATGGAGAGGGAGCATGGACACGGGGGTCGTCCCTCAGTTACTAAAAACAACAGACATAGCCCCACTCCACAAAGGGGGCAGTAAAGCAACAGCAAAGAACTACAGACCAATAGGACTAACATCCCATATCATAAAAATCTTTGAAAGGGTCCTAAGAAGCAAGATCACCACCCATCTAGAAACCCATCAGTTACACAACCCAGGGCAACATGGGTTTAGAACAGGTCGCTCCTGTCTGTCTCAACTACTGGATCACTACGACAAGGTCCTAAATGCACTAGAAGACAAAAAGAATGCAGATGTAATATATACAGACTTTGCAAAAGCCTTCGACAAGTGTGACCATGGCGTAATAGTGCACAAAATGCGTGCTAAAGGAATAACAGGAAAAGTCGGTCGATGGATCTATAATTTCCTCACTAACAGAACACAGAGAGTAGTCGTCAACAGAGTAAAGTCCGAGGCAGCTACGGTGAAAAGCTCTGTTCCACAAGGCACAGTACTAGCTCCCATCTTGTTCCTCATCCTCATATCCGACATAGACAAGGATGTCAGCCACAGCACCGTGTCTTCCTTTGCAGATGACACCCGAATCTGCATGACAGTGTCTTCCATTGCAGACACTGCAAGGCTCCAGGCGGACATCAACCAAATCTTTCAGTGGGCTGCGGAAAACAATATGAAGTTCAACGATGAGAAATTTCAATTACTCAGATATGGTAAACATGAGGAAATTAAATCTTCATCAGAGTACAAAACAAATTCTGGCCACAAAATAGAGCGAAACACCAACGTCAAAGACCTGGGAGTGATTATGTCGGAGGATCTCACCTTCAAGGACCATAACATTGTATCAATCGCATCTGCTAGAAAAATGACAGGATGGATAATGAGAACCTTCAAAACTAGGGAGGCCAAGCCCATGATGACACTCTTCAGGTCACTTGTTCTATCTAGGCTGGAATATTGCTGCACTCTAACAGCACCTTTCAAGGCAGGTGAAATTGCCGACCTAGAAAATGTACAGAGAACTTTCACGGCGCGCATAACGGAGATAAAACACCTCAATTACTGGGAGCGCTTGAGGTTTCTAAACCTGTATTCCATGGAACGCAGGAGGGAGAGATACATGATTATATACACCTGGAAAATCCTAGAGGGACTAGTACCGAACTTGCACACGAAAATCACTCACTACGAAAGCAAAAGACTTGGCAGACGATGCACCATCCCCCCAATGAAAAGCAGGGGTGTCACTAGCACGTTAAGAGACCATACAATAAGTGTCAGGGGCCCGAGACTGTTCAACTGCCTCCCAGCACACATAAGGGGGATTACCAACAGACCCCTGGCAGTCTTCAAGCTGGCACTGGACAAGCACCTAAAGTCAGTTCCTGATCAGCCGGGCTGTGGCTCGTACGTTGGTTTGCGTGCAGCCAGCAGCAACAGCCTGGTTGATCAGGCGCTGATCCACCAGGAGGCCTGGTCACAGACCGGGCCGCGGGGGGCGTTGACCCCCGAAACTCTCTCCAGGTAAACTCCAGGTAAATTGCCCTAGACAACCATTCATTTCCTACTCCCCTTCTAGGCAAGATGCTACATATGATTGGGATCCCTCCCTTAGACTTAAGTAAGTAAGTAAGTAAGTAAGTAAATTTATTCAGGTATACACAATACAGTTACATAGAATTATCATACATAGCAGCATATGTGTAGAGAACCTAGGATAACCCAAAAAAGTCAGACAGAGTGACTTATTTCCATTGGGGTCCTTTTACCTTATTATTATAATATAAAGGTTATAATATTTTCTTATTATTCTATAATGAAGATAACATCTTATTATCATACTAAAAAGACTATCTACTACACGAGGGTCATTAAGACTATCTACAATACGAGGGTCATTAAGACTATCTACTACCCGAGGGTCATTACGACTATCTACAATACGAGGGTCATTACTAGGGATAAGGTAAAATTTACACGTATTTTAGCTAAAAAATAGAAAATCATTCCCCTCCCTTTCTGTTGCTTCATTCATCAGACACTTTTTGGCAGTCTTCTTGAACTGGTTCAAGCTATGACTGGCCTTGACATTTGTGGGTAGTCTGTTCCATTCCTTTATTGCTGTACAATAAAAGGTGTTTGAAGCCTGGCCACTGACTGTGGGTACTACAAAGTTGTGCTCTCTCCCCCTAGTACTATGATTGCTGCGGTTCCCAACCTTGACAAAATTGACAGCAAGATATTCTGGACACTGTTTGTGAGCAATTTTATAAACATGATTTAGCTTCAGTTGTTTTACTCTGTCTTCAACATTCAGCATATCCAACTGCTGTAATTCATCCTGGCCTACATGTTCTCTTGGTCCCAGCCCCAGGATGAATCTTACGATTTTGTTCTGGGTGATTTGCAGTCTATCTTTCAGTTTTTTTGTCAAGGCAGAGTACCAAGAAGAGCAAGCGTAATCCATATGGCATTGTATAAGGGCTAGACGGATTACGCTTGCTCTTCTTGGTACTTTGCCTTGACAAAAAAAAACTGAAAGATAGACTGCAAATCACCCAGAACAAAATCGTAAGATTCATCCTGGGGCTGGGACCAAGAGCACATGTAGGCCAGGATGAATTACAGCAGTTGGATATGCTGAATGTTGAAGACAGAGTAAAACAACTGAAGCTAAATCATGTTTATAAAATTGCTCACCTGTACTTATCTAGCAGCTCTTCTCTCCTACCCTTCCCAATATCATTTCCACCAGCACTGAGACAGATAATGGGCTTGTTCCCATTACCTGACATGATATTATCCAGCCTGTTGACTATGTCCCCAACACCAGCTCCAGGGAAGCACACTCTATCTCTCATCTTCTTATTCCTATTACAAAAAGCACGGTCAATATATCTTACCTGAGAGTCACCAACCACAATATATTCTTTGTGACAACACTGTCCTCCCTGACAACAATGTCCATGCACGCTAAAATGTCTTCCCTGACAACACTGTCACGCTGACAACACTGTCCTCCCTGACAGCACTCTTCAATCTGACAACACTGACTACTCTGACAACACTCTCCACTCTGACAACGCTGTCCACCCTAACAACACTGTCCACCCTGACAACACTGTCCACGCTGACACTGTCCATCCTGACAACACTGTTCACCCTGACAACACTGTCCTCCCTGACAACGCTGTCTACCCTGACAACTCTGTGCTATCTGACAACACTGTCCTCCCTGACAACACTGTCCGCCCTGACAACATTTTCCACACTGACAACTCTGTCCTAACTGACAACACTCTCCTCCCTGACAACACTGTTGTCCCTTACAACACGTTCCACCCTGACAACACTATTGTCCCTAACAACACTGTTCACCTTGACAACACTGTTGTCCCTTACAACACGTTCCACCCTGACAACACTATTGTCCCTAACAACACTGTTCACCTTGACAACACTGTTGTCCCTGAAAACACTACACACACTGACAATACTGTCCACCCTGACAGCACTGCCCATTCTGACATCACTTTCCCCCCTGACAACACTTTTCCCCCCTGAAAACACTCTCCACTCTGGCAACACTGTCCACTCTGACAACATTATCCATATTGACAACTTTGACCGCACTGACAACTCTGGCTGGTCTAATGACACCGACCACCCTGACAACACCGTCACGTTTGATATCACTGTCCGCCCTTTCAACACTGCCCACCCTGTCAGCACTGTCCTCCCTAACAACACACTCCACACAGACAACACTGTACAAACAGACAACACTGTCCATGCTGACAACACAATTCACCCTGACACCATAATTCACCCCCACAACACTCTCTGCACTGACATCATTACTATTTTGACTACACTGCCCACACTGACAACACTGTCCACACTGACAACACTGTCCACCCTGACAACACTGATGTTGTGATGATAAACACTGTTGATGGTGACAGTATGGTGTATCACTACAGTAATAATGGTGAGAGTATGGTGTATCACTGCAGTAGTGATGGTGACAGTATGGTGTATCACTACAGTAGTAATGGTGACAGTATGGTGCATCACTACAGTAGTGATGGTGACAGTATGGTGTATCACTACAGTAATAATGGTGAGAGTATGGTGTATCACTGCAGTAGTGATGGTGACAGTATGGTGTATAACTACAGTAGTAATGGTGACAGTATGGTGTATCACTACAGTAGTGATGGTGACAGTATGGTGTATCACTACAGTAGTAATGGTGACAGTATGGTGTATCACTACAGTAGTGATGGTGACAGTATGGTGTATCAGTACAGTAGTGATGGTGACAGTATGGTGTAAAACTACAGTAGTGATGGTGACAGTATGGTGTATCACTACAGTAGTGATGGTGACAGTATGGTGTATCAGTACAGTAGTGATGGTGACAGTATGGTGTAAAACTACAGTAGTGATGGTGACAGTATGGTGTATCACTACAGTAGTGATGGTGACAGTATGGTGTACCACTACAGAAGTGATGGTTGTAGTATGGTGTATCACTGCAGTAGTAATGGTGACAGTATGGTGTATTACTACAGTGGTGATGATAACAGTATGGTGTAAAACTACAGTAGTGATGGTGACATTATGGTGTATCACAACAGTAGTGATGGTGACAGTATGGTAACACTACAGTGGTGATGGTGAGAGTATGGTGAATCACTACAGTAGTGATGATGACAATATGGTGAATCACTGCAGTAGAGATGTTGACAGTATGGTGTATCACTACAGTAGTGATGGTGGCAGTATGGTGTATCACTACAGTGGTGATGGTGACAGTATGGTGTATCACTACAGCAGTAATGGCAACAGTATGGTGTATCACTACACTAGTAATGGTGACAGTATGGTGTATCACTACAGTAGTAATGGTGACAGTATGGTGTATCACTACAGTAGTAATGGTGACAGTATGGTGTATCACTACAGTAGTAATGGTGACAGTATGGTGTATCACTACAGTAGTAATGGTGAGAGTATGGTGTATCACTACAGCAGTAATGGCAACAGTATGGTGTATCACTACACTAGTAATGGTGACAGTATGGTGTATCACTACAGTAGTAATGGTGACAGTATGGTGTATCACTACAGCAGTGATGGTGACAGTATGGTGTATCACTACAGTAGTAATGGTGACAGTATGGTGTATCACTACAGTAGTAATGGTGACAGTATGGTGTATCACTACACTAGTAATGGTGACAGTATGGTGTATCACTACAGTAGTAATGGTGACAGTATGGTGTATCACTACAGTAGTAATGGTGACAGTATGGTGTATCACTACAGTAGTAATGGTGACAGTATGGTGTATCACTACAGTAGTAATGGTGAGAGTATGGTGTATCACTACAGCAGTAATGGCAACAGTATGGTGTATCACTACACTAGTAATGGTGAGAGTATGGTGTATCACTACAGTAGTAATGGTGACAGTATGGTGTATCACTACAGTAGTGATGGTGACAGTATGGTGTATCACTACAGTAGTAATGGTGACAGTATGGTGTATCACTACAGTAGTAATGGTGACAGTATGGTGTATCACTACAGTAGTAATGGTGACAGTATGGTGTATCACTACAGTAGTAATGGTGACAGTATGGTGTATCACTACAGTAGTAATGGTGACAGTATGGTGTATCACTACAGTAGTAATGGTGACAGTATGGTGTATCACTACAGTAGTAATGGTGACAGTATGGTGTATCACTACAGTAGTAATGGTGACAGTATGGTGTATCACTTCAGTAGTAATGGTGACAGTATGGTGTATCACTACAGTAGTAATGGTGACAGTATGGTGTATCACTACAGTAGTGATGGCGACGGTATGGTGTATCACTACAGTAGTAATGGCGACAGTATGGTGTATCACTACAGTAGTAATGGCGACAGTATGGTGTATCACTACAGTAGTAATGGTGACAGTATGGTGTATCACTACAGTAGTAATAGTGACAGTATGGTGTATCACTACAGTAGTAATGGTGACAGTATGGTGTATCACTACAGTAGTAATGGTGACAGTATGGTGTATCACTACAGTAGTAATGGTGACAGTATGGTGTATCACTACAGTAGTAATGGTGACAGTATGGTGTATCACTACAGTAGTAATGGTGACAGTATGGTGTATCACTACAGTAGTAATGGTGACAGTATGGTGTATCACTACAGTAGTAATGGTGACAGTATGGTGTATCACTACAGTAGTAATGGTGACAGTATGGTGTATCACTACAGTAGTAATGGTGACAGTATGGTGTATCACTACAGTAGTAATGGTGACAGTATGGTGTATCACTACAGTAGTAATGGTGACAGTATGGTGTATCACTACAGTAGTAATGGTGACAGTATGGTGTATCACTACAGTAGTAATGGTGACAGTATGGTGTATCACTACAGTAGTGATGGCGACGGTATGGTGTATCACTACAGTAGTGATGGCGACGGTATGGTGTATCACTACAGTAGTGATGGTGACAGTAAGGTGTATGACTAGAGAAGTGATGGTGACAGCATGGTGTACCACTACAGTAGTGATGGTGACAGTAAGGTGTATGACTAGAGTAGTGATGGTGACAGTATTATGTATCACCTCAGAGGTGACAGTGACAGTATGGTGTATCACTATAGTGGTGATGGTGACAGTAGGGTGCATCACTACAGTAGTGATGGTGACAGTATGGTGTATCCCTACAGTAGTGATGGTGACAGAATGGAGTATCAGTACAGTAGTGATGGTGACAGTATTGTGCATCACTACAGTAATGATGGTGAAAATATGATGTATCACTACAGTAGTGATGGTGATAGAATGGTGTATCATTACAGTAATGATGGTGACAACATGGTGTATCACTATGGAGGCCATGGTGTATCACTACAGAAGTGATGGTGACAATATGATGTATCACTACAGTAGTGATTGTGACAGTATGGTGTATCACTACAGTGGTGATTGAGACAGTATGGTATCACTACAGTAGTGATGGTGACAGTATGGTATATCACTACAGTAGTGATGGTGACAGTAAGGTGTATCACTACAGTAGCGATGGTGACAGTATGGTATATCACTATAGTAGTGATTGAGACAGTAAGGTATCACTACAGTAGTGATGGTGACAGTATGGTGATCACTACAGGTGTGAGAGTGTCAGCAGCAGCAGTGTCAGCAGCAGCCGTGACGTCACTACCCAGCACACTCCTCGCGGTGGAGCTGGAGCTGACTGATTTGAATGATGATGTAGTGAGTCGTGCCTGTGACCTGACCCAGGAGCTACAACCACCAGGAGGGTGAGTCCATCACTGTTGTTCTTGTGTTGTGAGTGAGGTGGTCCAGGAGCTACAACCACAAGGAGGGTGACTCCTTCATTGTTTTTCTTGTGTTGAGAGTTAGGTGGTCCAGGAGCTATAACCACCAGGATTGTGTGTCCATCACTGTTATTCTTGTTTTGTGAGTTGGTCCAGGAGCTACAACCGCCAGGAGGATGAGTCCTTCATTGTTGTTATTATGCTGTGAGTGAGGTGGTCCTGGAGCTACAACCATCAGGAGGGTGAGTCCATCACTGTTGTTCTTGTGTTGTGAGTTAGATGGTCCAGGAGCTACAACCACCAGAATTTTTAGTCCATTACTTTTGTTCTTGTGTTGTGTGTGAGGTGGTCCAGGAGCTACAACCTCCAGGAGGGTGAGTCCATCACTGTTGTTCTTATGTTGTGAGCGAAGTGGTCCAGGAGCTACAACCACCAGGAGGGTGAGTCCATAACTGTTGTTCTTGTGTTGTGAATGTTGTGGTCCAGGAGCTACAACCAGCATGAGAGTGAGTGAGGTGGTCCAGGAGCTACAACTACCAAGAAGGTGAGTCCTTCACTACTGTTCTTGTGCTGTGAGGTGGTACAGGAGCTGCAACTACCAGGAGTGTGAATCCCTCACTGTTGTTCTTATATTGTGAGGTGGTCCAGGAGCTACAACCACCAAGAGGGCGAGTCCTTCAATGTTGTTATTGTGTTGTGAGTGAGGTGGTCCAGTAGCTACAACTACCACGAAGGTGAGTCCTTCACTGTTGTTCTTTTGTTGTGAGGCGGTACAAGAGCTGCAACCACGAGGAGGGTGAATCCATCACTGTTGCTCTAGTGTTGTGATTAAGGTGGTCCAGGAGCTACAACCACCAGGAAGGTGAGTATTTCAATGTTGTTCTTGTGTTGTGAGTGAGGTTGTCCAGAAGCTACAACCACGAGGAGGGTGTGTCCATCATTGTTGTTCTTGTGTTGTGAGTGAGGTGGTCCAGGAGCTACAGTCACCAAATGGGTGAGTCTATCACTGTTGTTCTTGTGTTGTGAGTGAGGTGGTCCAGGAGCTACAACCACCAGGAGAGTGCGTCTAAAACTGTTGTTCTTGTGTTGCGAGTGTGGTGGTCCAGGAGCTAAAACCACCAGAATCGTGAGTACATTACTTTTGTTCTTGTGTTGTGAGTTAGGTGGTGCAGGAGCTACAACAAACAGGATGGTGAGTCCATCACTGTTGTTTTTGTGCTGTGAGGTGATCCAAGAGCTACAACCTCCATTAGGGTGAGTCCATCACTGTTGTTCTTCTGTTGTGAGTGAAGAGGTCCAGGAGCTACAACCACCAGGTGGTTGATTCTACCACTGTTGCTCTTGTGTTGTGAGTGAGGCGGTCAAGGAGCTACAACCACCAGGAGAGTGAGTCCATTACTTTTGTTCTTGTGATGTGAGTGAAGTGGTCCAGGAGCTACAACCACCAGGAGGGTGTGTCTATCACTGTTGTTCGTCTGTTGTGAGCGAGGTGGTCATGGAGCTTCAACCACCAGGAGGGTGAGTCCATCACTGTTGTTCTTTTGTTGTGAGTGAGGTGATCCAGGAGCTACAACCACCAGGATGGTGAGTCCTTCACTGTTGTTCTTGTCTTGTGAGTGAGGAGGACCAGGAGCTACAACCACCAGGAAGGTGAGTCCTTGAATGTTGTTCTTGTGTTTTGAGTGAGGTGGTCCAGGAGATACAGCCGCGAGGAGGGTGTGTCCGTCATTGTTGATCTTGTGCTGTGAGTTAGGTGGTCCAAGAGCTACAACCACCAGGAGGGTGAGTGAGGTGGTCCAGGAGCTACAACCACCAGGATGGTGAATCCATCACTGTTGTTCTTTTGTTGTGAGTGAGGTGATCCAGGAGCTACAACCACCAGGATGGTGAGTCCTTCACTGTTGTTCTTGTCTTGTGAGTGAGGAGGACCAGGAGCTACAACCACCAGGAAGGTGAGTCCTTGAATGTTGTTCTTGTGTTTTGAGTGAGGTGGTCCAGGAGATACAGCCGCGAGGAGGGTGTGTCCGTCATTGTTGATCTTGTGCTGTGAGTTAGGTGGTCCAAGAGCTACAACCACCAGAAGGGTGAGTGAGGTGGTCCAGGAGCTACAACCACCAGGATGGTGAATCCATCACTGTTGTTCTTTTGTTGTGAGTGAGGTGGTCCAGGAGCTACTACCACCAGGAGGGTGAGTCCTTCACTGTTGTTCTTGTGTTGTGAGTGTAGTCCAGGAGCTACAACCACCAGAATTGTGAGTCTATCACTGTTGTTCTTGTGTTGTGACTGAGGTGGTCCGGGAGCTAAAACCAGCAGAAGGATGTGTCTAACACTGTTGTTCTTGTGTTGTGATTGAGGTGGTCCGCGAGATTCAACCACCAGGAGGGTGAGTCTATCACTGTTGTTCTTGTGTTGTGAGTGAGGTGGTCCTTCACTGTTGTTCTTGTGTTGTGAGTGAGGTAGTCCAGGAGCTACAACCACCAGGAGGGTAAGTCCATCACTGTTGGTCTTGTGTTGTTTACAGTGTTGATGTGAAATTCCTGATTGATGGTGCTGGTGCTGGTAGTAGTGGTGGTGGTGGTTGCAGCAGTGATTGTGATTGTGATGGTTGCAGTAGTGATGGTGGTTGTGGTGGTTGCAATAATGGTGGTGCTGGTTGCAGCAGTGATGGTGATTGTAGTGGTTGTAGTATTGATGGTGGTTGTGATGGTTGCAGAAGTGATGGTGGTTGTTGTGGTTATAGCAGTGATGGTGGTTGTTGTGATTGCAGTAGTGGTGGTGGTTTTAGTGTTTTCAGCAGTAATGGTGCTTGTTTTGGTTGCAGCAATGATGGTGGTTGTGGTGGTTGCAGCAGTGATGGTGGTTGCAACAATGATGATGGTGGTTGCAACAGTGATTGTGGTAGGGTTGCAGATCTTCAACAGACAACAACAGTTGTGTCATCATCAACAGGTACTGGAGGATCAGGTGTGTCAACAGCACAGTAACAGTGGCGGGCATCCAAGACATGATCCATCACCTGCATCACCACAGTGTCAAGATAAAGCATGAGTTATCAGTATACACCAACGTCAGCATCGCACAACACCAGGAGCACCAGCTGCGCACCCTGACTAAGACAACACTCAACTGTGGCTTAACAATGTGAGTGTCTGTGTTACTTGCGTTATTATCCTCTTAATGGTAGCAGCTATATTCATGATAGCTACCAGCATCGCAGCTTTCTTCATGGTAGCCGGAATATTCATGACAGCTAACATCATGGTATTATTATTATTATAATCAAAAAGAAGCACTAAGCCACAAGGGCTATACAGCGCTGCAGGGTAGGGAAGGAAGCGAGGGTATTAGATGGCAGAAGGGAGGAGGGATGATCAGTAGGTTACAGAAAACAGCGGGGCAGGGGATAGTACGGGGGTAGAGGGTAGCAAGAGATTGAAGTAGAAAGGGCTGAAGGTATCAGAATTTGTGAAGTCAGTTGTTGTCAAAAAGTCAATGAGAGAGTCTGGATGAAAGGTGGGTCCATCAGTGAGAAGGGAAGGTAAAGAGAGAGCAGCAGAGCGAAGACGACGACGGAGGTAAATTCTGCGTGCTCGTTGATAAAGTGGGCAGTCCAACAGAATGTGGCTGACTGATAATGGAACTTGGCAATTCTCACAGGAGCAGGGCGCCTCTCCATGAGATATCCATGAGTAAGACGAGTATGGCCAATGCGAAGACGGGAGAGAGTAGTCTCCCAACCTCGACACTGGTGATAAGAAGACGGCCAGTAACCTATACTCGGTTTAATAGATTGAAGTTTGTTGCTGAGCATAGTAGACCAACGTTGTTGCCAACGGGTGTGAAGTTGGGAAGATATTGCAGCAAAATAGTCCGTAAATGGAATACCTCTACATGAAACTGGTAGGTCATGTACTGCTGACCGCGCAGCAGTGTCTGCCTGTTCATTGCCCTGTATGTCAACATGACCAGGGACCCAACAAAAAACAATATATTTATGCTTGGTAAAGATGCGGCGTAGCCAAAGTTGGATACAGAGGACTAAGGGGTGAGGTGTATCAAATTTCTGTATAGCCTGTAAAGCACTAAGGGAGTCTGAGACAACCACAAATGATGACACAGGCATAGATGCAATACGGATAAGTGCTGTAAGGATGGCATACAATTCAGCAGTAAAAATACTAGCCGAAGATAGTAAATGCCCTTGTACGATGCTGTCCGGAAACACTGCTGCGAATCCTACGCCGTCAGAGACTTAGAGCCATCTGTGTACACAGCAATGGCATGAGAATGAGAGTGAAAGTGGTCAAGAAAAAGAGAGCGGGAAGCGACCGTAGACAGTTGGGCTTTCGAGCAAGGGAGAGAGAAAGAACAGACTCGAACAGCTGGAACTTCCCAGGGGGGTAGGGAAAAGTGAGATGCTACATGTACATAGAAAGGTGGCAATTGAAGAGAAGACAAGAGCAAATGAAGGCGAAGAGAGAAGGGACGGAGTAAACAGGGGCGGCGAACAAATAAAGAATGTCTACTAATATCAGTGACCATTCTATAAATGGAAGGATTGCAGAGATCATGAGAGCGTACATAGTAGCGAAGGCAATGGGCAACACGGCGATCGGATAAGGATGGAACGTTCGCTTCTGCATAGAGGCTCTCGACAGGGGAAGAGCGAAAAGCACCAAGGCATAAACGTAATCCTTGGTGATGAATGGGGTTAAGGCTAGAGATAGTAGCAGGAGATGCCGCTGAATAGATCTGATCACCATAATCAAGTTTCGATAAGATAAGGGTGGAATGTAGGCGAAGGAGGGTTCGACGATCAGCTCCCCATGAAAGATGAGCAAGGGTTTTAAGAAGGTTCAGCCGGCTGTGACAAGTTGCCTTCAGAGAGGTAATGTGAGGTTTCCAGGATAACCTACGATCAAAGAGGAGGCCCAGAAACTTGACTGTATCACGTTCAGGGATACGGGAGCCATAGAGGTACAAAGGATGATCAGAGATGACAGAGCGTCTAGTGAAAGTAATTTGGTGGGTTTTAGTGCTGGAAAATTTAAACCCACATGTGGTGGCCCAATTGGAAACACGGTCGACTGCATGCTGGAGAGAAACTGTAATAAGGTGACAGTCAGCGCCTGCACAGGCAATAGCGAAGTCATCAACATAGAGTGATGACCAAATATTTTATGGAAGACTAGAGGCCAAATCATTAATAGCAAGGAGAAAAAGTGTTGTGCTCAGAACACATCCCTGGGGGACACCTTCAGCTTGGATAAAGTCCGGGGAGAGCACATTATTAACCCGAACACGGAAATGCCTGTCAGTTAAAAAGTTCTTAAGGAAGGATGGTAGATTGCCTCGAAGGCCTAAGGAGTGGGCTTGGGCTAAAATATTATACCTCCAAGTTGTGTCATATGCCTTCTCAAGGTCAAAAAATATGGCAATAACTGAGTGGTTATTCGCAAAGGCATTACGAACATACGTATCCAAGCGTAGTAAGGGGTCTATGGTAGAACGTCCCTTATGAAAGTCATATTGACGAGTGGAGAGACTGTTGTGTGTCTCTAAATACCACACTAAACGTCTATTTACTAGGTGTTCCATCACTTTGCAAACTGCACTGGTAAGAGCAATGGGATGATAGTGGGAGGTTTCATGTCCCGTAGTGCCTGGTTTGCGGAAAGGGAGAACAGTGGCGGATTTCCACAGCTGTGGAAGAACTCCTTGTGACCAAATAAGATTGTAAAGGCATAATAGGAATGCAAGGGCTGACTGATGTAAATGTTGTAGCATACGAATATGAATGTCGTCGGGCCCAGCTGCCAATGATCGGCAAGCCGAGAGTGTTGCCTCCAGTTCTTGAAGTGTAAAAGGCACATTATACTGTTCTTCTCTGAGAGAAGAAAAGTCCAAGGGTGCTAACTCTCTGGCAGACTTTGAGGAAAGAAATGAGGGGCATAGATGGAGTCCCTGAGAAATACGGACCAGATGATTGCCAATTTCATTGGCAACATCTAGTGGGTTTGCTATATTAACACCAGCAACCCGCAGAACAGGAGCCAGGTCAGGAGAATATTTACCACTCAGTTTTCGTACTTTTAGAGGAAGCAGAGGTGATGGTGGAGACATAATCTCGCCAGCAAGTACGTTTAGCATCACGGATGACACGGCGAGCGATAGCTCGCTTCTGCTTAAAATCAAGAAGTCTCTCTGTGGTTGTATTGTACCGGTACCTGCCCCATGCAGTGCATTTCAAACGTACTGCACGAGCACAAGCAGGAGACCACCAAGGCACGCATTTCTGAGAATTCCTGCCCGAAGTTTGGGGTATAGAATGAGAAGCTGTGGTTAAAACGGAGGACGAGAAGAGGTGTAAAAGCTCATCGATGGAGGACGAAGAAGGAACCTCTCTAAAAACAGTTAGGTGTGAGTAAAGGTTCCAATTTTCCTGATCAAATTGCCAGCGTGGGATGTGAAGAGGTGGTGAATGTGAAGGGGAAGTAAGAATGATTGGGAAATGATCGCTGTCATGTAAGTCCGGGAGAACAGACCAAGTGAAGTCTAATGCAGCGGAGGAAGAGCAGACTGAGAGATCACTGCAAGAGAGAGTGTGAGTCCGAGGATCAAAATGGGTGTGAGTACCTGTATTTAAAACATGGAGGGGGTGGGTGGCAAGAAAAGCCTCTAACTGAATGCCACGGGAATCACAGTGAGACCCCCCCCAGAGGAAATGGTGGGCATTAAAATCACCAAGTAACAGAATCAGTGGCGGTAATTACGAAACAAGAAAGGCAATATCCAGAATAGATAATGCCAGAGAAGGAGAGAGATATAAAGAGCAGAGCGTATACCACCTATGCAAGTGGATACGGGCTGCTGTGTAATGCAGTGAAGTACGAACAAATAGCTGATAGTACGGAATATCTGAAGAATACAATAAATTATAGCCTGAGATGGGAGAGATAACAGCAGAGTGTAATTTTGGTTCCTGTAAACAAACACCAACATGGGAAAACTGGGAGAGTAACATCTGAAGCTCACCCCGATTACCCCTGAGGCCGCGTATATTCCACTGTAAATAGGCCATGATTGGCAATGATAAAGATACCTGAAGTCCGTAGGTAAGGGTTCCTACGGACTAGAGGGGTTAGAAAAGTCCACATGCGGAGGCAGTGGAAAACGTTCAAGCAGCGAAGGAACGGTGCGCTGTGAAGAAAGGAGTTGCGCAGATGGAGTAGAGGAGAGAGAAGGAGCGGAGGGTGGATCAGTGTCCATTGATGGTTTGGTCTCTGCAATATATTCAGAGATTGCGTCAAGTGTTTCAGAATTCAGAGACGTCGTATGGGAGAAGATATTGGAAATGGTAGGGGGAGGATGAGTAAAGATTGGAACTGTAATGGACTGTACCAAGGTAGGGGGGGCCAAAGGGTGGAAGGAACTGGAGAAGCGTGGAAGGGGACAGAAGAGGCAGAAACCTGGGAGGTGGCAGAAGAGGAAGAAACTTGGGAGGGAACAGGGGAGGAAGGTACAGTAAGAGGAGGAGGGTGAACCTCTACACTTGTAACAGAGCCAGTGAGATGGGGAGAACCAGGTACAGAGACAGGGAAGGGAAAATGAGGAGGTGGAAGATGGGTAAGAGGTGTTAACGGACCATTTTTTGACTTTTGAGAAGTAGAGGGACGATTGGGAGGAGGTGTCATACGAGATCTCGTCGCTACTGAGGCTTGTGAGAGAGAACACGAAGAAGCAAGATCAGACTGAGACGTTGAAGTAGGGACGTCGGAGCCGAGGACAGCAAAAGAATTAGCTACAGGAGTGACTATGGGAGAGGTAACCACAGAGGTGGGTGCAGAAGATGGGATACCAGAAGTGGGGGGACGTTTTGAAACACGGGAATAGGAAACACGAGGTAGTCTCCCTTGGAGGCGGAGATGAGAAACTGCCATGGCATAAGGGAGACCTTCTGCCTCTTTGAGGTAACGGATTTCCCGCTCGTTTAAGTAGACTTGACAACGGCGAGAGTACTAAGGGTGAGCCTCATGACAATTAAGGCAAGAGGGAGGTCGATTGCAAGACGTATTAGAATGGTCATCGGCACCACAGACTGGGCATTCGGCGATAGATCTGCAATATTTCGCTGGATGGCCAAATCGCCAGCAATTTCTACACTGTTGCGGTGTAGGGATCACCTTTCGAACTTGTAACCGATGTCCTGCTACATAAACTGAGGATGGGAGTTCATGGCTGTCAAAAGTTATACGAGCCACATTGCTAGGGTATCGTCTCCGCCCGCGGGCAGGAAGAACGTGTCTACCTTGAGGATTGGGAGATCTTGGAGTTCCAGCTGTTCAAGAATGTCAGTGCCACATGTCTGGAAATTTTGTTGAACTATGGTATGGGGCAGAATGACGGTACCACTACAAGAATTGAGGGAATGATGCTTTTCAATAGTTACAGGAACAGTATCGATATGAGAAAGACGAGAAAGCTCATGAGCCTGGGTAGCATTCTGTATGGTGACGATGCACGTACCGCTCTTAAGAGCATGAAAAGAAATATCTTTACCAACATGGCGTAGGAGTGCCTTGCCAATACTGTGGTCAGAAAGATAGGCAGTAGAGGAAGTCGGTCGTAAAGTGAAGAATTTAGTCCATTGTGCAGTCTGAAACTGAGCGTGGAAAGGTAGTGAAGGACGTGTCGATCTTTTCTGAGAAGAACGAGAAGGTGGAAATGTATCATCAGCGGGTAATTGTCATTGTCGTTTAGGCGTGGGACCAGAGTTGGTCCGACGTGGAACGGGCTGGCGATTCGAAAATTGCCGCACCATAGAGGGAGAGGCCGGAAACATAGTCAGAGGAGAGCGAAGGTCAGATAAATCGAAGGAGTCAGTCGAGGCCTCAGTACCTGAAGCGGGTGAGGAAACAGCACCGGCAAGAGGTACAGAGGCATGAGGAGTGTCTGAAGAGTGGTCCAAAGACGAGGCGGGGTCAGAACGGGATGCGGTATCAAGAAGGGGCCCGGGGGTAGCAGGTTCATGGACTATTGCTGCCATGGTTAGGTTACTTCTTTCTTTTTGTTTTTAAGAAAAAAAAGAAAGAAGAAAAGAAAATAAAAATAAAAAAAAGAATAAAAAAAGGGGGGACCGGGGAGGGATAGTTCCTAGGAGGAATGAAAGGGCCAGAAATCTCCCTCCACGCCCAAGAGGACCTCAGCACCGCAAGTAGCGCAGATGCAGCATGGAACCCGTGCCATACCCTACCCATCATGCCAGTAAACCGGCAATCTGGGATAGCAACCTCACATCTGCCGAGCTACCTCGGTGGACAAAAGAGAGGGCGGCTGGAAATCCGCCACAAAGCATACCTCCTTCGGCCACCACCCCCGGAATCCGAAAGGTGGCTTCCAGAGATACACCCGTCGCCCGAGAGACACCCAAAGCCACCCTCCAGGATACCGGAGAGGGATCAGGACATCTCCAGGCAATCCAGATTCCACGGCAAACTATGCCACCGCCAAGAACCTCAACGGAATGGGATGGACCCCGGTACCCTTTCCCCTACCTAGGAACTAGCGTGCCTGTGAAAAAAAAAAAAAAACAAAGGCCAAAAAGGAAGGGCAAAAGGGAGGGGTGGGGAGGAGGAGGAGGAAAGGAAAAAGGGGAGGATGGGGAGGATGGGATAGGGAACGGGGGATTGGGGGTTAATTAGGTTCGGTCTGAGGAAGTAGACCGACAGGTCTAATTCCTCAGACCAAGAGCCTCTTCACCACGCCAAGGAGCCCCCCTTGAAGAGGAACATCATGGTAACTGTAATATTTATGATAACTATCATCATGTTAACTTCATTCATGGTGGCAGCTACTTTCATGATAGCTACCATCATGGTAACCATCTTCATGGTACCTGTTATATTCTTGATTGCAGCTATCATAGAAACTACGATAATGGTAGTGGTTATATTCATGATAGCTGCCATTATGGTAACTACCCTCATGGTAGCTATTATATTCATAATCTCCCTCAAGGGAGGTTCCTTGACGCTAGTGAAGTGCTCTTGATCCAGGGAATTAGATCTGTGCTCCAGTTCCCTCAATTAAGCCTGAATACCTTCCATCCCCCCACAGGCGCTGTATGTTCCTACGAGTTTAGCGCTCACCTATGATTATAGTAATGCATTCATAATAGCTACCATCATGGTAACGCCTTCATTCATGGTATCTACGATCACAGAAATTACCTTTATGTTAGCAGCTATGTTCATGTTAGCTACCAAAATGATAGCAATATTCATGGTAGCCTGGAGTTTACCTGGAGAGAGTTCCGGGGGTCAACGCCCCCGCGGCCCTGTGACCAGGCCTCATGATGGATCAGAGCCTGATCAACCAGGCTGTTACTGCTGGCTGCACGCAATCCAACGTACGAGCCACAGCCGGGCTGCTCAGGTACCGACTTTAGGTGCTTGTCCAGTGCCAGCTTGAAGACTGCCAGGGGTCTATTGGTAATTCCCCTTACGTATGCTGGGAGGCAGTTGAACAGTCTCGGGCCCCTGACACTTATTGTATGGTCTCTTAACGTGCTAGTGACACCCCTGCTTTTCATTGGGGGGATGGTGCATCGTCTGCCAAGTCTTTTGATTTTGTTGTGAGTGATTTTCGTGTGCAAGCTCGGTACTAATCCCTCTAGGATTTTCCAGGTGTATATAATTATGCATCTCTCCCGCCTGCGTTCCAGGGAATACAGTTTTAGGAACTTCAAGTGCTCCCAGTAGTTGAGATGTTTTATCTCCGTTATGCGCGCCGTGAAGGTTCTCTGTACATTTTCTAGGTCAGCAATTTCACCTGCCTTGAAAGGTGCTGTTAGTGTAGCTGCTACTTCCATGATAGCTACTAACATGGTAGGTATATTCATGGTAGCTTCTACATTTATGATAGCTACTAACATGGTAGGTATATTCATGGTAGCTTCTACATTTATGATAGCTACTAGCATGGTAGGTATATTCATGGTAGCTGCTACATTTATTTTAGCTACTAACATGGTAGGTATATTCATGGTAGCTTCTACATTTATGATAGCTACTAACATAGTAATATAATCGTGGTAGCTGCTACATTCATGATAGCTACTAACATGGTAGGTATGTTCATGGTAGCAATTATATTCATGATAGCTGCCATCATGGTAGCTGTTATTATGATAGCTGCAATCATGGTAGCTGCTATATTCAAAATAGCTACCATCATGGTAATTACCTTCGTGGTAGCCGTTATCTTCATGGTAGTTACCATTATGGTAGCTGCCTGCACGGAGAGTATCTATGTTAACTCTCCTTATTATGTCTAACTTTCAA
Source organism: Cherax quadricarinatus (assembly GCF_038502225.1). Classification (NCBI taxonomy): domain Eukaryota; kingdom Metazoa; phylum Arthropoda; class Malacostraca; order Decapoda; family Parastacidae; genus Cherax; species Cherax quadricarinatus. The sequence continues at coordinate 19,926,865 of NC_091370.1, forward strand.
TAACATAGACATAACATTTGTCACTTAATATTTGATAAATGGCACAATGGAAGGTTGTTGAGGATTTACTGATAATAAAACAATGGTAATTCCATGTTTTGAGCAAGTAAAACATGTAAATATATTATCCTTATTCTACAAAAAAATAAAGTTAATATGGTTTTGACATTTTTCAAAAAATCTGCCTTTTACTGCCACACAAATCCCGAAATATTTGTAATATTTCCAATATAACTTCAGCAGCTCCTACAATAATCACTGTTTTATGATTTCTTCTCAAAGTTATTTCCTTTAATTCAATATTACCTGGAGTTTACCTGGAGAGAGTTCCGGGGGTCAACGCCCCCGCGGCCCGGTCTGTGACCAGGCCTCCCATTAAGTGAGTAAATTAATGGAAATAAGCCAATAATTTATTTATTAGATATTCAGTGAAATGATCGCATACCTGATGACTCGTGGATATTTTTTGTCCCAGAAAATCATTTTTATTTCAGTGTTTTCCATATTATACTAGTGATCTAGTGCAGTTACCCTCACGAACACTCCGTTTTCTCTTGCTCAGGACCAACCAACACTTATAGAAAGAAGCAGTAATTAATATATATAGCGAGACTGAAGGAGAGAACTCGTCATTTTGACCTATTTTATTTATTCTAGAGTATATATCATGTTTTATGTTATTTATATCGTTTATTATGTCATATTAGATCAATTGTGAAAGATAAATAAGCCGTAGAGTTTATATTAGCGTAATAATGAAGTATTTTCTCCTGTCTCTCGAGACTCAGGAATTCCACAGACATAAACATGTTCCCAGACGGTTCCTGATTGGCGCCCAGACGACGTACTGACTCGGCCCACTCTCTTATGATTGGCTCCCAGACTACATACTAGCTCTGCCCACTCACTTATGATTGGCTCTCAGACTACATACTAGATCTGCCCACTCTCTTACAATTGGCTCCCACACTACATACTAGCTCCACCCACTCTCTTATGATTGGCTCCCAGACTACATATTAGCTCCGCCCACTCTCTTATGATTGGCTCCCACACTACATACTAGCTCTGCCCACTCTCTTATCATTGGCTCCCAGACTACATACTAGCTCCGCCCACTCTCTTATGATTGGCTCCCAGACTACATATTAGCTCCGCCCACTCTCTTAAGATTAGCTCCCAGACTACATATTAGCTCTGCCCACTCTCTAATGATTGGCTCCCAGACTACGTACTAGTTCTGCCCACTTTCTTATGATTGGCTCCAAGACTACGTACTAGCTCCGCCCACTCTCTAATGATTGGCTCCCAGACTACGTACTAGCTCTGCCCACTCTCTTATGATTGGCTCCAAGACTACGTACTAGCTCCGCCCACTCTCTTATGATTGGCTCAAAGACTATGTAATAGCTCTGCCCACTCTCTAATGATTGGCTCCCAGACTACGTACTAGCTCTGCCCACTCTCTTATGATTGGCTCCCAGACTACGTACTAGCTCTGCCAACTCTTATGATTGGCTCCAAGACTACGTACTAGCTCTGCCCACTCTCTTATGATTGGCTCCCAGACTACGTACTAGCTCCGCCCACTCTCTTATGATTGGCTCCCAGACTACGTACTAGCTCCGCCCACACTCTTATGATTGGCTCCCAGACTACGTACTAGCTCTGCCCACTCTCTTATGATTGGCTCCCAGACTACGTACTAGCTCCGCCCACTCTCTTATGATTGGCTCCCAGACTACGTACTAGCTCCGCCCACTCTCTTATGATTGGCTCCCAGACTACGTACTAGCTCCGCCCACTCTCTTATGATTGGCTCCCAGACTACGTACTAGCTCCGCCCACTCTCTTATGATTGGCTCCCAGACTACGTACTAGCTCCGCCCACTCTCTTATGATTGGCTCCAAGACTACGTACTAGCTCCGCCCACTCTCTTATGATTGGCTCAAAGACTATGTACTAGCTCCGCCCACTCTCTAATGATTGGCTCCCAGACTACGTACTAGCTCTGCCCACTCTCTTATGATTGGCTCCCAGACTACGTACTAGCTCTGCCAACTCTTATGATTGGCTCCAAGACTACGTACTAACTCTGCCCACTCTCTTATGATTGGCTCCCAGACTACGTACTAGCTCCGCCCACTCTCTTATGATTGGCTCCCAGACTACGTACTAGCTCCGCCCACTCTCTTATGATTGGCTCCCAGACTACGTACTAGCTCCGCCCACTCTCTTATGATTGGCTCCCAGACTACGTACTAGCTCCGCCCACTCTCTTATGATGCCAAATAATCAATTGTTATTTTAGAAGAAATTATGCAAACCAAAAAAAAAAAAAAAAAACACGAAAAAAAATCCAAATAATTTACTGATGTGAGCAGTCATGTTGGTAGTGGTGGTGTCACCATACATGATATATCACCATAATTCCTTGTAGTAACGTGGAACATTGGTAGTGATGGTGTTACCATACATGATATATCACCATAATTCCTTGTAGTAACGTTGAACATTGGTAGTGGTGGTGTCACCATACATGATATATCACCATAATTCCTTGTAGTAACGTTGAACATTGGTAGTGGCGGTGTCACCATACATGATATATCACCATAATTCCTTGTAGTAACGTTGAACATTGGTAGTGGTGGTGTCACCATACATGATATATCACCATAATTCCTTGTAGTAACGTTGAACATTGGTAGTGGTGGTGTCACCATACATGATATATCACCATAATTCCTTGTAGTAACGTTGAACATTGGTAGTGGTGGTGTCACCATACATGATATATCACCATAATTCCTTGTAGTAACGTTGAACATTGGTAGTGGTGGTGTCACCATACATGATATATCACCATAATTCCTTGTAGTAACGTTGAACATTGGTAGTGGTGGTGTCACCATACATGATATATCACCATAATTCCTTGTAGTAACGTTGAACATTGGTAGTGGTGGTGTCACCATACATGATATATCACCATAATTCCTTTTAGTAACGTTGAACATTGGTAGTGGTGGTGTCACAATACATGATATATCACCATAATTCCTTGTAGTAACGTTGAACATTGGTAGTGGTGGTGTCACCATACATGATATATCACCATAATTCCTTGTAGTAACGTTGAACATTGGTAGTGGTGGTGTCACCATACATGATATATCACCATAATTCCTTGTAGTAACGTTGAACATTGGTAGTGGTGGTGTCACCATACATGATATATCACCATAATTCCTTGTAGTAACGTTGAACATTGGTAGTGGTGGTGTCACAATACATGATATATCACCATAATTCCTTGTAGTAACGTTAAACATTGGTAGTGGTGGTGTCACAATAAATGATATATCACCATAATTCCTTGTACAAACGTTGAACATTGGTAGTGGTGGTGTCACCATACATGATATATCACCATAATTCCTTGTAGTAACGTTGAACATTGGTAGTGGTGGTGTCACCATACATGATATATCACCATAATTCCTTGTAGTAACGTTGAACATTGGTAGTGGTGGTGTCACCATACATGATATATCACCATAATTCCTTGTAGTAACGTTGAACATTGGTAGTGGTGGTGTCACCATACATGATATATCACCATAATTCCTTGTAGTAACGTTGAACATTGGTAGTGGTGGTGTCACCATACATGATATATCACCATAATTCCTTGTAGTAACGTTGAACATTGGTAGTGGTGGTGTCACCATACATGATATATCACCATAATTCCTTGTAGTAACGTTGAACATTGGTAGTGGTGGTGTCACAATACATGATATATCACCATAATTCCTTGTAGTAACGTTGAACATTGGTAGTGGTGGTGTCACCATACATGATATATCACCATAATTCCTTGTAGTAACGTTGAACATTGGTAGTGGTGGTGTCACCATACATGATATATCACCATAATTCCTTGTAGTAACGTTGAACATTGGTAGTGGTGGTGTCACAATACATGATATATCACCATAATTCCTTGTAGTAACGTTGAACATTGGTAGTGGTGGTGTCACAATACATGATATATCACCATAATTCCTTGTAGTAACGTTGAACATTGGTAGTGGTGGTGTCACCATACATGATATATCACCATAATTCCTTGTAGTAACGTTGAACATTGGTAGTGGTGGTGTCACCATACATGATATATCACCATAATTCCTTGTAGTAACGTTGAACATTGGTAGTGGTGGTGTCACCATACATGATATATCACCATAATTCCTTGTAGTAACGTTGAACATTGGTAGTGGTGGTGTCACCATACATGATATATCACCATAATTCCTTGTAGTAACGTTGAACATTGGTAGTGGTGGTGTCACCATACATGATATATCACCATAATTCCTTGTAGTAACGTTGAACATTGGTAGTGGTGGTGTCACAATACATGATATATCACCATAATTCCTTGTAGTAACGTTGAACATTGGTAGTGGTGGTGTCACCATACATGATATATCACCATAATTCCTTGTAGTAACGTTGAACATTGGTAGTGGTGGTGTCACCATACATGATATATCACCATAATTCCTTGTAGTAACGTTGAACATTGGTAGTGGTGGTGTCACAATACATGATATATCACCATAATTCCTTGTAGTAACGTTGAACATTGGTAGTGGTGGTGTCACAATACATGATATATCACCATAATTCCTTGTAGTAACGTTGAACATTGGTAGTGGTGGTGTCACAATACATGATATATCACCATAATTCCTTGTAGTAACGTTGAACATTGGTAGTGGTGGTGTCACAATACATGATATATCACCATAATTCCTTGTAGTAACGTTGAACATTGGTAGTGGTGGTGTCACCATACATGATATATCACCATAATTCCTTGTAGTAACGTTGAACATTGGTAGTGGTGGTGTCACAATACATGATATATCACCATAATTCCTTGTAGTAACGTTGAACATTGGTAGTGGTGGTGTCACAATACATGATATATCACCATAATTCCTTGTAGTAACGTTGAACATTGGTAGTGGTGGTGTCACCATACATGATATATCACCATAATTCCTTGTAGTAACGTTGAACATTGGTAGTGGTGGTGTCACAATACATGATATATCACCATAATTCCTTGTAGTAACGTTGAACATTGGTAGTGGTGGTGTCACCATACATGATATATCACCATAATTCCTTGTAGTAACGTTGAACATTGGTAGTGGTGGTGTCACCATACATGATATATCACCATAATTCCTTGTAGTAACGTTGAACATTGGTAGTGGTGGTGTCACAATACATGATATATCACCATAATTCCTTGTAGTAACGTTGAACATTGGTAGTGGTGGTGTCACCATACATGATATATCACCATAATTCCTTGTAGTAACGTTGAACATTGGTAGTGGTGGTGTCACAATACATGATATATCACCATAATTCCTTGTAGTAACGTTGAACATTGGTAGTGGTGGTGTCACAATACATGATATATCACCATAATTCCTTGTAGTAACGTTGAACATTGGTAGTGGTGGTGTCACCATACATGATATATCACCATAATTCCTTGTAGTAACGTTGAACATTGGTAGTGGTGGTGTCACCATACATGATATATCACCATAATTCCTTGTAGTAACGTTGAACATTGGTAGTGGTGGTGTCACCATACATGATATATCACCATAATTCCTTGTAGTAACGTTGAACATTGGTAGTGGTGGTGTCACCATACATGATATATCACCATAATTCCTTGTAGTAACGTTGAACATTGGTAGTGGTGGTGTCACCATACATGATATATCACCATAATTCCTTGTAGTAACGTTGAACATTGGTAGTGGTGGTGTCACAATACATGATATATCACCATAATTCCTTGTAGTAACGTTGAACATTGGTAGTGGTGGTGTCACCATACATGATATATCACCATAATTCCTTGTAGTAACGTTGAACATTGGTAGTGGTGGTGTCACCATACATGATATATCACCATAATTCCTTGTAGTAACGTTGAACATTGGTAGTGGTGGTGTCACAATACATGATATATCACCATAATTCCTTGTAGTAACGTTGAACATTGGTAGTGGTGGTGTCACAATACATGATATATCACCATAATTCCTTGTAGTAACGTTGAACATTGGTAGTGGTGGTGTCACAATACATGATATATCACCATAATTCCTTGTAGTAACGTTGAACATTGGTAGTGGTGGTGTCACAATACATGATATATCACCATAATTCCTTGTAGTAACGTTGAACATTGGTAGTGGTGGTGTCACCATACATGATATATCACCATAATTCCTTGTAGTAACGTTGAACATTGGTAGTGGTGGTGTCACAATACATGATATATCACCATAATTCCTTGTAGTAACGTTGAACATTGGTAGTGGTGGTGTCACAATACATGATATATCACCATAATTCCTTGTAGTAACGTTGAACATTGGTAGTGGTGGTGTCACCATACATGATATATCACCATAATTCCTTGTAGTAACGTTGAACATTGGTAGTGGTGGTGTCACAATACATGATATATCACCATAATTCCTTGTAGTAACGTTGAACATTGGTAGTGGTGGTGTCACAATACATGATATATCACCATAATTCCTTGTAGTAACGTTGAACATTGGTAGTGGTGGTGTCACCATACATGATATATCACCATAATTCCTTGTAGTAACGTTGAACATTGGTAGTGGTGGTGTCACAATACATGATATATCACCATAATTCCTTGTAGTAACGTTGAACATTGGTAGTGGTGGTGTCACCATACATGATATATCACCATAATTCCTTGTAGTAACGTTGAACATTGGTAGTGGTGGTGTCACAATACATGATATATCACCATAATTCCTTGTAGTAACGTTGAACATTGGTAGTGGTGGTGTCACCATACATGATATATCACCATAATTCCTTGTAGTAACGTTGAACATTGGTAGTGGTGGTGTCACAATACATGATATATCACCATAATTCCTTGTAGTAACGTTGAACATTGGTAGTGGTGGTGTCACCATACATGATATATCACCATAATTCCTTGTAGTAACGTTGAACATTGGTAGTGGTGGTGTCACAATACATGATATATCACCATAATTCCTTGTAGTAACGTTGAACATTGGTAGTGGTGGTGTCACCATACATGATATATCACCATAATTCCTTGTAGTAACGTTGAACATTGGTAGTGGTGGTGTCACCATACATGATATATCACCATAATTCCTTGTAGTAACGTTGAACATTGGTAGTGGTGGTGTCACCATACATGATATATCACCATAATTCCTTGTAGTAACGTTGAACATTGGTAGTGGTGGTGTCACAATACATGATATATCACCATAATTCCTTGTAGTAACGTTGAACATTGGTAGTGGTGGTGTCACCATACATGATATATCACCATAATTCCTTGTAGTAACGTTGAACATTGGTAGTGGTGGTGTCACAATACATGATATATCACCATAATTCCTTGTAGTAACGTTGAACATTGGTAGTGGTGGTGTCACTATACATGATATATCACCATAATTCCTTGTAGTGACGTTGAACATTGGTAGTGGTGGTGTCACAATACATGATATATCACCATAATTCCTTGTAGTAACGTTGAACATTGGTAGTGGTGGTGTCACCATACATGATATATCACCATAATTCCTTGTAGTAACGTTGAACATTGGTAGTGGTGGTGTCACCATACATGATATATCACCATAATTCCTTGTAGTAATGTTGAACATTGGTAGTGGTGGTGTCACCTTACATGATATATCACCATAATTCCTTGTAGTAACGTTGAACATTGGTAGTGGTGGTGTCACCATACATGATATATCACCATAATTCCTTGTAGTAACGTTGAACATTGGTAGTGGTGGTGTCACCATACATGATATATCACCATAATTCCTTGTAGTAACGTTGAACATTGGTAGTGGTGGTGTCACAATACATGATATATCACCATAATTCCTTGTAGTAACGTTGAACATTGGTAGTGGTGGTGTCACCATACATGATATATCACCATAATTCCTTGTAGTAACGTTGAACATTGGTAGTGGTGGTGTCACCATACATGATATATCACCATAATTCCTTGTAGTAACGTTGAACATTGGTAGTGGTGGTGTCACAATACATGATATATCACCATAATTCCTTGTAGTAACGTTGAACATTGGTAGTGGTGGTGTCACAATACATGATATATCACCATAATTCCTTGTAGTAACGTTGAACATTGGTAGTGGTGGTGTCACCATACATGATATATCACCATAATTCCTTGTAGTAACGTTGAACATTGGTAGTGGTGGTGTCACCATACATGATATATCACCATAATTCCTTGTAGTAACGTTGAACATTGGTAGTGGTGGTGTCACCATACATGATATATCACCATAATTCCTTGTAGTAACGTTGAACATTGGTAGTGGTGGTGTCACAATAAATGATATATCACCATAATTCCTTGTAGTAACGTTGAACATTGGTAGTGGTGGTGTCACAATACATGATATATCACCATAATTCCTTGTAGTAACGTTGAACATTGGTAGTGGTGGTGTCACCATACATGATATATCACCATAATTCCTTGTAGTAACGTTGAACATTGGTAGTGGTGGTGTCACAATACATGATATATCACCATAATTCCTTGTAGTAACGTTGAACATTGGTAGTGGTGGTGTCACAATACATGATATATCACCATAATTCCTTGTAGTAACGTTGAACATTGGTAGTGGTGGTGTCACCATACATGATATATCACCATAATTCCTTGTAGTAACGTTGAACATTGGTAGTGGTGGTGTCACAATACATGATATATCACCATAATTCCTTGTAGTAACGTTGAACATTGGTAGTGGTGGTGTCACCATACATGATATATCACCATAATTCCTTGTAGTAACGTTGAACATTGGTAGTGGTGGTGTCACCATACATGATATATCACCATAATTCCTTGTAGTAACGTTGAACATTGGTAGTGGTGGTGTCACCATACATGATATATCACCATAATTCCTTGTAGTAACGTTGAACATTGGTAGTGGCGGTGTCACCATACATGATATATCACCATAATTCCTTGTAGTAACGTTGAACATTGGTAGTGGTGGTGTCACCATACATGATATATCACCATAATTCCTTGTAGTAACGTTGAACATTGGTAGTGGTGGTGTCACCATACATGATATATCACCATAATTCCTTGTAGTAACGTTGAACATTGGTAGTGGTGGTGTCACCATACATGATATATCACCATAATTCCTTGTAGTAACGTTGAACATTGGTAGTGGTGGTGTCACCATACATGATATATCACCATAATTCCTTGTAGTAACGTTGAACATTGGTAGTGGTGGTGTCACCATACATGATATATCACCATAATTCCTTGTAGTAACGTTGAACATTGGTAGTGGTGGTGTCACCATACATGATATATCACCATAATTCCTTGTAGTAACGTTAAACATTGGTAGTGGTGGTGTCACCATACATGATATATCACCATAATTCCTTGTAGTAACGTTGAACATTGGTAGTGGTGGTGTCACCATACATGATATATCACCCTAATTCCTTGTAGTAACGTTGAACATTGGTAGTGGTGGTGTCACCATACATGATATATCACCATAATTCCTTGTAGTAACGTTGAACATTGGTAGTGGTGGTGTCACCATACATGATATATCACCATAATTCCTTGTAGTAACGTTGAACATTGGTAGTGGTGGTGTCACCATACATGATATATCACCATAATTCCTTGTAGTAACGTTGAACATTGGTAGTGGTGGTGTCACCATACGTGATATATCACCATAATTCCTTGTAGTAACGTTGAACATTGGTAGTGGTGGTGTCACCATACATGATATATCACCATAATTCCTTGTAGTAACGTTGAACATTGGTAGTGGTGGTGTCACAATACATGATATATCACCATAATTCCTTGTAGTAACGTTGAACATTGGTAGTGGTGGTGTCACCATACATGATATATCACCATAATTCCTTGTATTAACGTTAAACATTGTTTCTTATGTTGTCAGTGAGTTAAGATATTTTATATATATGATAAACTGAATTTCCATATTTTTTCGATTTTTTTTTCGGTCCAGTTCTGCGCACGTATCTGTAATACTCATAATTGCTGCTGTCATGGTTTCTACCATCATGGTAACTGCTATATTCATGATAGCTACCCTCATGGTAACTTCCATTACAGTAACTACCTTCAGGGTACCTAGTATTTTCTTGATAGTTTCATATTAGGTAAAATCATGGTAGCTGCTACATTCATGATACCTACCATCATGGCAATAACCTCCATGATAGCTGCTGTATTCTTGATATCTACCACACTCGTAAGTTTCCATGGTAGTTTCTATGTTCATGATAGCATCCATCACGGAAGACGCTATAACAGTTACCATCATGGTAATTATATTGAAGGTAGCTGCAAAATGCACCATAGCTACTGTGTGACCCTTGTGGGTTTATCTTAGTTACAATAATCTGGGTTGAGATGGCAAGTTACAAGAGTTGACTTCCAGCAGTGGAAGTTGAGATTGCAGATTACAAGAGTTGACTTCCAGCAGTGGAAGTTGAGATGGCAGATTACAAGAGTTGACTTCCAGCAGTGGAAGTTGAGATGGCAGATTACAAGAGTTGACTTCCAGCAGTGGAAGTTGAGATGGCAGATTACAAGAGTTGACTTCCAGCAGTGGAAGTTGAGATGGCAGATTACAAGAGTTGACTTCCAGCAGTGGAAGTTGAGATGGCAGATTACAAGAGTTGACTTCCAGCAGTGGAAGTTGAGATGGCAAGTTACAAGAGTTGACTTCCAGCAGTGGAAGTTGAGATGGCAGATTACAAGAGTTGACTTCCAGCAGTGGAAGTTGAGATGGCAGATTACAAGAGTTGACTTCCAGCAGTGGAAGTTGAGATGGCAGGTTACAAAAGTTGTTTTCCAGCAGTGGAAGTCAGACCTTCAACAGGGTGACATTTACCTGGGTCGGCAGCGCACTCAGCTAAGATTATGAGGTCCACGGTTCAGTCCCCGGTACTGCTGAAAATATTAAGAAGTGTTTCCTTAAGACACCTGCTGTCCATGTTTACCTAGCAGTAAGTAGGTACCTGGGTACTCACCTAATTGTACTCACCTAATTGTGGCTGCAGAGGTCGAGACTCAGCTCCTGGCCCCGCCTCTTCACTGATCGCTACTAGGTCCTCTCCCTCTCTGCATCCTGAGCTTTGTCATACCTCTTCTTAAAACTATGTATGGTTCCTGAATCCACTACTTAACTTGCTGGGGTATTCCACTTCCTGACGACTCTATGACTGAAGAAATACTTCCTAACGTCCCTGTGACTCGTCTGAGTCTTCAGCTTCCAGTTGTGACCCCTTGTTTCTGTGTCCCCTCTCTGGAACATCCTATCTCTGTCCACCTTGTCTATTCCCCGCAGTATCTTGTATGTCGTTATCATGTCTCCCCTGATCCTTCTGTCCTCCAGTGTCGTCAGTCCGATTTCCCTCAACCTTTCCTCGTACGACATTCCCCTGAGCTCTGGGACTAGCCTTGTTGCAAACCTTTGTACTTTCTCTAACTTCTTGACGTGCTTAACCATGTGTGGGTTCCAGACTGGTGCTGCATACTCCAGTATGGGCCTAACATACACAGTGTACAGTGTCTTGAACGATTCCTTATTAAGGTATCGGAATGCTATTCTCAGGTTTTTCAGGTGCCCGTATGCTGCAGCAGTCATTTGGTTGATGTATGCCTCCGATGACGTGCTCGGTGTTATGGTAGCCCCCAGGTCTTTCTCTCTGAGTGAGGTCTGTAGTCTTTGTCCACCTAGCCTATATTCTGTCTACGGTCTTCTTTGCCCCTCCCCAATCTTAATGACTTTGCATTTGGCAGGGTTGAATTCGAGAAGCCAGTTTCTGGACCACATGTCCAGCTTGTCCAGGTCTCTTTGCAGTCCTGCCTCATCCTCATCCGATTTAATTCTTCTCATCAACTTCACATCATCATCTCATCATCCTTCCATCATGTCGTTCGCATATATCAAAAATTGCACTGGTCCTAGAACTGACCCCTGTGGGACCCTGCTCGTCAAAGGCGCCCACTGTGATACCTCTTCACGTACCATGACTCGTTGTTGCCTCCCTGTCAGGTATTCCCTGATCCATTGCAGTGCCCTCCCTGTTACATGTGCCTGATCCTCCAGCTTCTGCACTAGTCTCTTGTGGGGAACTGTGTCAAAGGCCTTCCTGCAGTCTAGGAAAATGCAATCAACCCACCCCTCTCTCTCGTGTCTTACTTCTGTTACCTTGTCATAAAACTCCAGAAGGTTTGTGACACATGATTTGCCTTCCATGAACCCATGCTGGTTTTCATTTATAATCTTGTTCCATTCCAGGTGTTCCACCACTCTCCTCCTGATAATTTTCTCCATGACTTTGCACACAATACATGTCAGAGACATAGGTCTGTAGTTTAGTGCCTCATTTCTGTTTCCTTTCTTAAATATGTGGACTACATTTGCTGTCTTCCATTTCTCAGGTAGTTGCCCAGTTTCAAGGGATGTGTTGAATATTGTGGTTCGGGGCACGCACAGCATCTCTGCTCCTTCTCTAAGGACCCACGGGGAGATGTTGTCCGGTCCCATCGCCTTTGAGGTATCAAGGTCACTTAGTAGCTTGTGCACCTCCTCCTCGGTTGTTCGTATGTCATCCAACACTTGTTGGTATATTCCCTCTTGATGTTCCCTTCTGTGCTGTCTTCCCAGAGCCCTTCCTGTCTCTACTGTAAAAACTTTCTTAAATCTCCTGTTTAGCTCCTCACATACCTCCTGATCATTTCTTGTGAGTTCTCCACCTTCTGTCCTCAGTCTGATCACCTGGTCTTTGACTGTTGTCTTCCTCCTGATGTGGCTATACAACAGTTTCGGGTCAGTCTTGATTTTCGATGCTGTGTTATTTTCATGCTGTCGCTGGGCCTCCCTCCTTACCTGTGTATACTCGTTCCTGGCTCTGTGACTGATCTCCCTATTTTCATGTGTTCTCTGCCTTCTGTACTTTTTCCATTCTCTATTGCGCTCTGTTTTTTCCTCCTTACACCGTCGGGTAAACCAGGGGCTTCTTCTGGTCTTCCCATTGTTTCTGTTGCCCTTGGGAATAAACCTTTCCACTGCCTCCTTGCATTTTATTGTTACATATTCCATCATTTCATTTACTGGCTTTCCTGCCAGTTCTCTGTCCCACTGGACCTCCCGCAGGAAGTTCCTCAACCCTATGTAGTCCCTTCTTTTATAGTCTGGCTTTTCCCATTCAACTCCTGTTACTCTCTCCACTTGCAACTCTACTATGTATTCAAAGCACAGAACCACGTGGTCACTAGATTCTAGGGGACTCTCATATGTGATGTCCTCAATGTCTGAACTGCCCAGGGTGAACACAAGGTCCAATCTTGATGGTTCATCCTCCCCTCTTACTCTGGTAGTGTCCTTAACATGTTGGTTCATGAAGTTTTCCAGCACCACATCCATCATCTTGGCTCTCCATGTTTTGGGACCCCCATGTGGCTCCAGGTTTTCCCAGTCAACCTCCCTGTGATTGAAATCCCCCATAACCAGCAACTTTGCTCTGCTGGAGTGAGCTATTCTTGCCACCTCAGCAAGTGTGTCCACCATTGCTCTGTTGCTCTCTTCATATTCCTCTTTTGGCCTCCTGCAGTTCTGTGGTGGATTATACATCACTGCAATGACCACCTTGTGCTCTACAGACTGAAGTGTACCTACTATGTAGTCCCTTTCTCCTGTCTCGTCTATGCCTCCCATTTTCACTAACACCCAGGATGCCACCCACACCAGTCCATTAACACCCAGGATGCCATCCACTCCAGTCCACTAACACCCAGGATGCCACCCACACCAATCCACTAACACCCAGGATGCTACCCACACCAGTCCACTAACACCCAGGATGCTACCCACACCAGTCCACTAACACCCAGGATGCCACCCACACCATTCCACTAACACCGAGGATGTCACCCACACCAGTCCACTAACACCCAGGATGCCACCCACACCAGTCCACTAACACCCAGGATGCCACCCACACCAGTCCACTAACACCCAGGATACCACCCACACCAGTCCACTAACACCCAGGATGCCACCCAAACCAGTCCACTAACACCCAGGATGCCACCCATACCAGTCCACTAACACCCAGGATGCCACCCACACCAGTCCACTAACACAAAGAATGCCACCCACACCAGTCCACTAACACCCAGGATGCCACCCACACCGGTCCACTAACACTCAGGATGCCACCGACACCAGTCTACTAACATTCAGGATGCCACTGACACTAGTCCACTAACACCCAGAATGCCACCCACACCAGTCCACAAACACCCAGGATGCTACTCACACCAGTCCACCAACACTCAGGATGCCACCCACACCAATCGACTAACACCCAGGATGCCACCCACACCAGTCCACTAACACCCAGGATGCCACCCACACCAGCCCACAAACACCCAGGATGTGGACTGGTGTGGGTGGCATCCTGGGAGTTAGAGGACTGGTGTGGGTGGCATCCTGGGTGTTAGTGAACTGGCGTGGGTGGCATCCTGGTTGTTAGTGGACTGGTGTGTGTGGCATCCTGGGGGTTAGTGGACTAGTGTGGGTGGCATCCTGGGTGTTAGTGGACTGTTGTGGGTGGAATCCTGGGTGTTACTGGATTGGTGTGGGTGGCATCCTGGGTGTTAGTGGACTAGTGTGGGTGGCATCCTGGGTGTTAATGGACTGATGTGGGTGGCATCCTGGGTGTTAGTGGATTGGTGTGGGTGGCATGGACTGGTGTGGGTGGCATCCTGGGTGTTAGTGAACTGGCGTGGGTGGCATCCTGGATGTTAGTGGACTGGTGTGGGTGGCATCCTGGGTGTTAGTGGACTGGTGTGGGTGGCATCCTGGGTGTTAGTGGACTGAAGTGGGTGGCCTCCTGGGGGTTAGTGGACTAGTGTGGGTGGCATCCTGGGTGTTAGTGGATTGGTGTGGGTGGCATCCTGGGTGTTAGTGAACTGGTGTGGGTGGCATCCTGGGTGTTAGTGGATTGGTGTGGGTGGCATCCTGGGTGTTAGTAGACTGGAGTGGGTGGCATCCTGGGTGTTAATGGACTGATGTGGGTGGCATTCTGGGTGTTAGTGGATTGGTGTGGGTGGCATCCTGGGTGTTAGTGGACTAGAGTGGGTGGCATCCTGGGTGTTAGTGGACTGTTGTGGGTGGCATCCTGGGTGTTAGTGAACTGGTGTGGGTGGCATCCTGGGTGTTAGTAGACTGGAGTGGGTGGCATCCTGGGTGTTAATGGACTGGTGTGGGTGGCATTCTGGGTGTTAGTGGATTGGTGTGGATGGCATCCTGGGTGTTAGTGGACTAGAGTGGGTGGCATCATGGGTGTTAGTGGACTGTTGTGGGTGGCATCCTTGGTGTTAGTGGACTTGTGTGGGTGGCATCCTGGATGTTAGTTTACTGGTGTGTGTGGCATCCTGGGTGTTAGTGGACTGGTGTGGGTGGCATCCTGGGTGTTAGTGGACTGGTGTGGGTGGCATCCTGTGTGTTAGTGGACTGGTGTGTGTGGCATCCTGTGTGTTAGTGAACTGGTGTGGGTGGCATCCTGGGTGTTAGTGGACTGGTGTGGGAGGCATCCTGGGTGTTAGTGGACTGGTGTGGGTGGCATCCTGGGTGTTAGTGGACTGGTGTGGGTGGCATCCTGTGTGTTAGTGGACAGGTGTGGGTGGCATCCTGTGTTTTAGTGAACTGGTGTGGGTGGCATCCTGGGTGTTAGTGGACTGGTGTGGGAGGCATCCTGGGTGATAGTGGACTGGTGTGGGTGGCATCCTGTGTGTTAGTGGACTGGTGTGGGTGGCATCCTGTGTGTTAGTGAACTGGTGTGGGTGGCCTCCTGTGTGTTAGTGAACTGGTGTGGGTGGCATCTTGGGTGTTAGTGGACTGGTGTGGGTGGCATCCTGGGTGTTAGTGGACTGGTGTTGGTGGCATCTTGGGTGTTAGTGGACTGGTGTGGGTGGCATCCTGGGAGTTAGTGGACTGGTGTGGGAGGCATCCTGGGTGATAGTGGATTGGTGTGGGTGGCATCCTGGGTGTTATTGGACTGGTGTGGGTGGCATCCTGGGTGATAGTGGATTGGTGTGGGTGGCATCCTGGGTGTTAGTGGACTGGTGTGTGTGGCATCCTGGGTGATAGTGGATTGGTGTGGGTGGCATCCTGGGTGTTAGTGGACTGGTGTGGGTGGCATCCTGGGTGATAGTGGATTGGTGTGGGTGGCATCCTGGGTGTTAGTGGACTGGTGTGGGAGGCATCTTGGGTGTTAGTGGACTGGTGTGGGTGGCATCCTGGGTGTTAGTGGACTGGTGTGGGTGGCATCCTGTGTGTTAGTGGACTGGTGTGTGTGGCATCCTGTGTGTTAGTGAACTGGTGTGGGTGGCATCCTGGGTGTTAGTGGACTGGTGTGGGAGGCATCCTGGGTGTTAGTGGACTGGTGTGGGTGGCATCCTGGGTGTTAGTGGACTGGTGTGGGTGGCATCCTGTGTGTTAGTGGACAGGTGTGGGTGGCATCCTGTGTTTTAGTGAACTGGTGTGGGTGGCATCCTGGGTGTTAGTGGACTGGTGTGGGAGGCATCCTGGGTGATAGTGGACTGGTGTGGGTGGCTTCCTGTGTGTTAGTGGACTGGTGTGGGTGGCATCCTGTGTGTTAGTGAACTGGTGTGGGTGGCCTCCTGTGTGTTAGTGAACTGGTGTGGGTGGCATCTTGGGTGTTAGTGGACTGGTGTGGGTGGCATCCTGGGTGTTAGTGGACTGGTGTTGGTGGCATCTTGGGTGTTAGTGGACTGGTGTGGGTGGCATCCTGGGAGTTAGTGGACTGGTGTGGGAGGCATCCTGGGTGATAGTGGATTGGTGTGGGTGGCATCCTGGGTGTTATTGGACTGGTGTGGGTGGCATCCTGGGTGATAGTGGATTGGTGTGGGTGGCATCCTGGGTGTTAGTGGACTGGTGTGTGTGGCATCCTGGGTGATAGTGGATTGGTGTGGGTGGCATCCTGGGTGTTAGTGGACTGGTGTGGGTGGCATCCTGGGTGATAGTGGATTGGTGTGGGTGGCATCCTGGGTGTTAGTGGACTGGTGTGGGAGGCATCTTGGGTGTTAGTGGACTGGTGTGGGTGGCATCCTGGGTGTTAGTGGACTGGTGTGGGTGGCATCCTGGGTGTTAGTGGACTGGTGTGGGTGGCATCCTGGGTGTTAGTTGACTGGTGTGGGTGGCATCCTGGGTGTTAGTGGACTGGTGTGGGTGGCATCCTGGGTGTTAGTGGACTGGTGTGGGTGGCATCCTGGGTGTTAGTGGACTGGTGTGGGTGGCATCCTGGGTGTTAGTGGACTGGTGTGGGTGGCATCCTGGGTGTTAGTGGACTTGCGTGGGTGGCATCCTGGGTGTTAGTGGACTGGTGTGGGAGGCATCCTGGGTGTTAGTGGACTGGTGTGGGTGGCATCCTGGGTGTTAGTGCACTGGTGTGGGTGGCATCCTGGGTGTTAGTGGACTGGTGTGGGAGGCATCTTGGGTGTTAGTGGACTGGTGTGGGTGGCATCCTGGGTGTTAGTGGCCTGGTGTGGGTGGCATCCTGGGTGTTAGTGGACTGGTGTGGGTGACATCCTGGGTGTTAGTGGACTGGTGTGGGTGGCATCCTGGGTGTTAGTGGACTGGTGTGGGTGGCATCCTGGGTGTTAGTGGACTGGTGTGGGTGGCATCCTGGGTGTTAGTGGACTGGTGTGGGTGGCATCCTGGGTGTTAGTGGACTGGTGTGGGTGGCATCATTGGTGTTAGTGGACTGGTGTGGGTGGCATCCTGGGTGTTAGTGGACTGGTGTGGGTGGTATCCTGGGTGTTAGTGGTCTTGTGTGGGTGGCATCCTGGGTGTTAGTGGACTGGTGTGGGTGGTATCCTGGGTGTTAGTGGACTGGTGTGGGTGGCATCCAGGGTGTTAGTGGACTGGTGTGGGTGGTATCCTGGGTGTTAGTGGACTGGTGTGGGTGGCATCCTGGGTGTTAGTGGACTGGTGTGGGTGGCATCCTGGATGTTAGTGGACTGGTGTGGGTGGTATCCTGGGTGTTAGTGAACTGTTGTGGGTGGCATCCTGGGTATTAGTGGACTGGTGTGGGTGGTATCCTGGGTGTTAGTGGACTGGTGTGGGTGGCATCCTGGGTGTTAGTGGACTGGTGTGGGTGGTATCCTGGGTGTTAGTGGACTGGTGTGGGTGACATCCTGGGTGATATTGGACTGGTGTTGGTGGTATCCTCGGTGATAGTGAACTGGTGTGGGTGACATCCTGGGTGTTAGTGGACTGGTGTGGGTGGCATCCTGGGTGATAGTGGATTGGTGTGGGTGGCATCCTGGGTGATAGTGGACTGGTGTGGGTGGCATCCTGGGTGATAGTGGATTGGTGTGGGTGGCATCCTGGGTGATAGTGGATTGGTGTGGGTCACATCCTGGGTGTTAGTGGACTGGTGTGGGTGGCATCCTGGGTGATAGTGGATTGGTGTGGGTGGCATCCTGGGTGATAGTGGACTGGTGTGGGTGGCATCCTGGGTGATAGTGGATTGGTGTGGGTGGCATCCTGGGTGATAGTGGATTGGTGTGGGTGGCATCCTGGGTGTTAGTGGACTGGTGTGGGTGGCATCCTGGGTGTTAGTGGACTGGTGTGGGTGAAATCCTGGATGTTAGTGGACTGGTGTGGGTGGCATCCTGGGTGTTAGTGGACTGGTGTGGGTGGCATCCTGGGTGTTAGTGGACTGGTGTGGGTGACATCCTGGATGTTAGTGGACTGGTGTGGGTGGCATCCTGGGTGTTAGTGGACTGGTGTGGGTGGCATCCTGGGTGTTAGTGGACTGGTGTGGGGGGCATCCTGGGTGTTAGTGGACTGTTGTGGGTGGCATCCTGGGTGTTAGTGGACTGGTGTGGGTGGCATCCTGGGTGTTAGTGGACTGGTGTGGGTGGCATCCTGGGTGTTAGTGGACTGGTGTGGGTGACATCCTGGGTGTTAGTGGACTGGTGTGGGTGACATCCTGGGTGTTAATGGACTGGTGTGGGTGACATCCTGGGTGTTAGTGGACTGGTGTGGGTGACATCCTGGGTGTTAGTGGACTGGTGTGGGTGACATCCTGGGTGTTAGTGGACTGGTGTGGGTGACATCCTGGGTGTTAGTGGACTGGTGTGGGTGACATCCTGGGTGTTAGTGGACTGGTGTGGGTGACATCCTGGGTGTTAGTGGACTGGTGTGGGTGACATCCTGGGTGTTAGTGGACTGGTGTGGGTGACATCCTGGGTGTTAGTGGACTGGTGTGGGTGGCATCCTGGGTGTTATTGGACTGGTGTGGGTGGCATCCTGGGTGTTAGTGGACTGGTGTGGGTGGCATCCTGGGTGTTAGTGGACTGGTGTGGGTGGCATCCTGGGTGTTAGTGGACTGGTGTGGGTGGCATCCTGGGTGTTAGTGGACTGGTGTGGGTGGCATCCTGGGTGTTAGTGGACTGGTGTGGGAGGCATCCTGGATGTTAGTGGACTGGTGTGGGTGACATCCTGGGTGTTAGTGGACTGGTGTGGGTGACATCCTGGATGTTAGTGGACTGGTGTGGGTGACATCCTGGGTGTTAGTGGACTGGTGTGGGTGACATCCTGGATGTTAGTGGACTGGTGTGGGTGACATCCTGGATGTTAGTGGACTGGTGTGGGTGACATCCTGGGTGTTAGTGGACTGGTGTGGGAGGCATCCTGGATGTTAGTGGACTGGTGTGGGAGGCATCCTGGATGTTAGTGGACTGGTGTGGGTGACATCCTGGATGTTAGTGGACTGGTGTGGGTGACATCCTGGGTGTTAGTGGACTGGTGTGGGTGACATCCTGGGTGTTAGTGGACTGGTGTGGGTGGCATCCTGGATGTTAGTGGACTGGTGTGGGAGGCATCCTGGATGTTAGTGGACTGGTGTGGGAGGCATCCTGGATGTTAGTGGACTGGTGTGGGAGGCATCCTGGATGTTAGTGGACTGGTGTGGGTGACATCCTGGATGTTAGTGGACTGGTGTGGGTGACATCCTGGATGTTAGTGGACTGGTGTGGGTGACATCCTGGGTGTTAGTGGACTGGTGTGGGTGACATCCTGGATGTTAGTGGACTGGTGTGGGTGACATCCTGGGTGTTAGTGGACTGGTGTGGGTGACATCCTGGGTGTTAGTGGACTGGTGTGGGTGGCATCCTGGGACATAACAAGGGACTTTCTATATATTAAGTCACTGATGTCAGTTATGTCTTTATAAGTTGTACTTGTAGAAATAATGATTATTATTATTATTATTATTATTATTATTACTATTATTATTATTATTGTTATTATTGTTATTATTATTACTATTTTTATTATTATTATTGTTATTATTATTATTATTATTATTATTATTATTATTGTTATTATTATTACTATTATTATTATTATTATTGTTATTATTATTATTATTATTATTATTATTATTATTATTATTATTATTATTATTATTATTATTATTATTATTATTATTGTTGTTGTTATTATTATTACTATTATTATTATTATTATTATTGTTATTATTATTATTATTATTATTATTATTATTATTATTATTATTATTATTATTGTTATTATTATTATTATTATTATTATTATTATTATTATTATTATTATTATTATTATTATGATTAGTTCATGATTCACGACAACTTAATGATAATTATGCATTATTGTACACTTGTTGTCTCTGGTACACTTGTGTACACACTGTAATACTGTACACGTATCATTGTTCACATGTTGTCTCTAGTACATTTGTCTACACACTGTACTACTGTACACTTACTATTGTACACTTGCTGCCTCTGGTACACTTGTGTACACACTGTACTACTGTACACTTACTATTGTACACTTGCTGTCTCTGGTACACTTGTGTACACACTGCACTACTGTACACTTACTATTGTACACTTGCTGTCTCTGGTACACTAGTCTACAAACTGTACTACTGTACTCTTATTAATGTACACTTGTTTTCTCTGGTTCACTTGTCTACCCACTGTAATACTGTACTCTTGCTATTGTACACTTGCTGTCTCTGGTACACTTGTCTACACACTGTACTACTGTACACTATTATTGTACACTTGCTGCCTCTGGTACACTTGTCTACACACTGTACTACTGTACACTTACTATTGTACACTTGCTGCCTCTGGTACACTTGTCTACACTCTGTACTACTGTACACTTATTATTATACACTGGTCTACACACTGTACTACTGTACACTATTATTGTACACTTGCTGTCTCTGGTACACTTGACTACACTCTGTACTACTGTACACTTATTATTATACACTGGTCTACACACTGTACTACTGTACACTGTTTATTGTTCACTTGCTGCCTCTTGTACAACTCAGTATAAAATAAATGTTAATATATATTAACATTAAGAATGTTATTATTTTGTTTAATAACATTCGTTAATGTTTATTATCGATCTAGTAAGACTTTTTCTTATTTTTCTCATATTTAACATAATAACAATATTTAACTTATTTTTATGTTTAATTTAAAACAGACTGAAAGTCACTAAACTGTTTTTAACCTTTTAGAAGACAGTCACCTTCTATATTAACATTACAGTGTACAGTCACCTTCTATATTAACATTACAGTGCACAGTCACCTTCTATATTAACATTACAGTGCAGTCACCTTCTATATTAACATTACAGTGCACAGTCACCTTCTATATTAACATTACAGTGTACAGTCACCTTCTATATTAACATTACAGTGTACAGTCACCTTCTATATTAACATTACAGTGTACAGTCACCTTCTATATTAACATTACAGTGTACAGTCACCTTCTATATTAACATTACAGTGTACAGTCACCTTCTGTATTAACATTACAGTGCACAGTCTCCTTCTATATTAACATTACAGTGTACAGTCACCTTCTATATTAACATTACAGCGTACAGTCACCTTCTGTATTAACATTACAGTGTACAGTCACCTTCTATATTAACATTACAGTGTACAGTCACCTTCCATATTAACATTACAGTGTACAGTCACCTTCTATATTAACATTACAGCGTACAGTCACCTTCTGTATTAACATTACAGTGTACAGTCACCTTCTATATTAACATTACAGTGTACAGTCACCTTCCATATTAACATTACAGTGTACAGTCACCTTCCATATTAACATTACAGTGCACAGTCACCTTCCATATTAACGTTACAGTGTACAGTCACCTTCATTATTAACAATACACTGTAAAGACTCTTTCTATATTAACATTACAGTGTACAGTCCCCTTCAATATTAACATTACACTGCACAGTCTCCCTTTATATTAACATTACAGTGTACAGTCTCCTTCTATATTAACATTACAGTGTACAGGAACTTTCTATATTAACTTTAAATTGTAAAGTCTCCATATATATTAACATTACAGTGTACAGTCTCCCTTTATACTAACATTACAGTGTACAGTCGCCTTCGATATTAACATTACAGTGTACAGCAACTTTCTGTATTAACATTAAATTGTAAAATCTCCATATATATTAACATTACAGTGTACAGTCTCCCTTTATATTAACATTACAGTGTACAGTCTCCTTCTATATTAACATTACAGTGTACAGTCACCTTCAATATTAACATTACACTGTACAGTCTCCCTCCATACTAACATTACAATGTACAGTCTCATTCTATATTAACATTACGGTATACAGGCAAATACAGACTTAACATTTCAGTATACAGATAGCTACAGTATTAAC
This sequence comes from Cherax quadricarinatus, assembly GCF_038502225.1. NCBI lineage: Eukaryota > Metazoa > Arthropoda > Malacostraca > Decapoda > Parastacidae > Cherax > Cherax quadricarinatus. Next base: position 19,949,921 of record NC_091370.1, read on the forward strand.
ATTACATTATACAGGTAGCGAAAGTATTAACAATACAATATACAGATAGATACAGTATTAACAGTACAGTATACAGGCAGCTACAGTATTAGCATTACAGTATAAACGTAAATACTGTATTAACATTACAGCATACAGGTAGCTACAACATTAACATTACAGTATAAAGGTAAATACAGTATTACATTACAGTATACAGGTAGAAACAATATTAACATTACAGTATACAGGCAGCTACAGTATTAACATTACAACATACAGGCAGCTACAGTATTAACATTACATTATACAGATAGCTACAATATTAACATTACAGCATAGGGGCAGCTACAGTATTAACATTGCAGTATAAAGGCACCTACAGTATTAACATTATAGTATACAGACAGATAAAATATTAACATTACAGTATACAGGCAGCTACAGTATTAACATTACAATATACAGACAGCTACAGTATTAACATTACAGTATACAGGCAGCTACAGTATCAACATTAGAGTATACAGACAGCTACAGTATTAACATTACAGTATTCAGGTAACTACAGTATTAATATTACAGTATACAGGCAGCTACAGTATTAACATTAGAGTATACAGACAGCTACAGTATTAACATTACAGTATACAGGCAGCTACAGTAATAACATTTCAGTATACAGGCACCTAGGTTATTAACATTATAGTATACAGACAGGTAAAGTATTAACATTACATTATACAGGCAGCTACAGTATTAACATTAGAGTATACAGGCAGCTACAATATTAACATTAGAATATACAGGCAGCTACAGTATTAACATTACAGTATTCAGGTAACTATAGTATTACCGTTACAGTATAGAGGCAGCTACAGTATTAACATTAGATTATACAGGCAGCTACAGTATTAACATTACAGTATACAGGCATCTATAGTATTAACATTGCAGTATACAGGCACCTAGGGTATTAACATTATAGTATACAGACAGATAAAGTATTAACATTACAGTATACAGGTAGCTACAGTATTAATATTACAGTATACAAACAGCTATAATATTAACATTAAAGTATACAGACAGCTACAATATTAACATTCCAGTATACAGACAAATACAATATTAACATTTCAGTATACAGGTAGCTACAGTATTAATATTACAGTATACAGGCAGCTACAGTATTAACACTACAGTATACAGGCAGCTACATTATTAACATTACAGTATACAGGAAGCTACAGTATTAACATTACGTTATACAGGCAGCTACAGTATTAACATTACAGTAAACAGGTTGCTACAGTATTAACATTACAGTATACATGCAGCTACAGTATTAACATTACAGTATACAGGCAGCTACAATATTAACATTACAGTATACAGGCAGCTACAATATTAACATTACAGTATACTGGCAGCTACAGAAATAACACTACAGTATACAGGTAGCTACAGTATTAACATTACAGTATATAGGCAGCTACAGTGTTAACATTACAGTATACAGGCAGCTACAGTATTAACATTACAGTATACAGTCAGCTACAGTATTAACATTACAGTATACAGGCAGCTACAGTATTAACATAAGAGTATACAAACAGCTACAGTATTAACATTACAGTATACAGGCAGATAGAGTATTAACATTACAGTATACAAACAGCTTCAGTATTAACATTACAGTATACAAGCAGCTACAGTATTAACATTACAGTATACAGGCAGCTACAGTATTAACATTACAGTATACAGGCAGCTACAATATTAACATTACAGTATACAGGCAGCTACAGTATTAACATTACAGTATACAGGCAGCTACAGTATTAACATTACAGTATACAGACTGCTACAGTATTAACATTACAGTATACAGGCAGCTACAGTATTAACATTACAGTATACAGGCAGCTACAGTATTAACATTACAGTATACAGGCAGCTACAGTATTAACATTACAGTATACAGACTGCTACAGTATTAACATTACAGTATACAGGCAGCTACAGTATTAACATTACAGTATACAGGCAGCTACAGTATTAACATTACAGTATACAGGCAGCTACAGTATTAACATTACAGTATACAGACTGCTACAGTATTAACATTACAGTATACAGGCAGCTACAGTATTAACATTACAGTATACAGGCAGCTACAGTATTAACATTACAGTATACAGGCAGCTACAGTATTAACATTACAGTATACAGGTAGCTACAGTATTAACATTACAGTATACAGGCAGCTACAGTATTAACATTACAGTATACAGGTAGCTACAGTATTAACATTACAGTATACAGGCAGCTACAGTATTAACAATACAGTATACAGGCAGCTACAATATTAACATTACAGTATACAGTCAGCTACAGTATTAACATTACAGTATACAGGCAGCTACAGTATTAATATTACAGTATACAGGCAGCGACAGTATTAACATTACAGTATACAGGCAGCTACAGTATTAACATTACAGTATACAGGCAGCTACAGTATTAACATTACAGTATACAGGCAGCTACAGTATTAACATTACAGTATACAGGCAGCTACAGTATTAACATTACAGTATACAGGCAGCTACAGTATTAACATTACAGTATACAGGCAGCTACAGTATTAACAATACAGTATACAGGCAGCAACAGTATTAACATTACAGTATACAGGCAGCTACAGTATTAACATTACAGTATACAGGCAGCTACAGTATTAACATTACAGTATACAGGCAGCTACAGTATTAACATTACAGTATACAGGCAGCTACAGTATTAACATTACAGTATACAGGCAGCTACAGTATTAACATTACAGTATACAGGCAGCTACAGTGTTTTACTAAGTCAACTAAAGTTTTGCTTCAGTAAAGTTGTTTTTTACTTAATTGTTAAATATTTTCTGCAATAATTATTAAAATATCTTACAATTTTTTTCAGATTTGAAAGAGACTAAAGGAGAAGGTGAACCAGATGTACCTGGAGAACCAGATGTACCTGGAGAACCAGATGTACCTGGAGAACCAGATGTACCTGGAGAACCAGATGTACCTGGAGAACCAGATGTACCTGGAGAACCAGATGTACCTGGAGAACCAGATGTACCTGGAGAACCAGATGTACCTGGAGAACCAGATGTACCTGGAGAACCAGATGTACCTGGAGAACTAGATGTACCTGGAGAACCAGATGTACCTGGAGAACTAGATGTACCTGGAGAACCAGATGTACCTGGAGAACCAGATGTACCTGGAGAACCAGATGTACCTGGAGAACCAGATGTACCTGGAGAACCAGATGTACCTGGAGAACCAGATGTACCTTGAGAACCAGATGTACCTTGAGAACCAGATGTACCTGGAGAACCAGATGTACCTGGAGAACCAGATGTACCTGGAGAACCAGATGTACCTGGAGAACCAGATGTACCTGGAGAACCAGATGTACCTGGAGAACCAGATGTACCTGGAGAACCAGATGTACCTGGAGAACCAGATGTACCTGGAGAACCAGATGTACCTGGAGAACCAGATGTACCTGGAGAACCAGATGTACCTGGAGAACCAGATGTACCTGGAGAACTAGATGTACCTGGAGAACCAGATGTACCTGGAGAACCAGATGTACCTCGAGAACCAGATGTACCTGGAGAACCAGATGTACCTGGAGAACCAGATGTACCTGGAGAACCAGATGTACCTGGAGAACCAGATGTACCTCGAGAACCAGATGTACCTGGAGAACCAGATGTACCTGGAGAACCAGATGTACCTCGAGAACCAGATGTACCTGGAGAACTAGATGTACCTGGAGAACCAGATGTACCTGGAGAACCAGATGTACCTCGAGAACCAGATGTACCTGGAGAACCAGATGTACCTGGAGAACCAGATGTACCTGAAGAACCAGATGAACCTGGAGAACCAGATGAACCTGGAGAACCAGATGAACCTGGAGAACCAGATGAACCTGGAGAACAATATCAACCTTGGGAACCAGATGAACCTGGAGAACCAGATGAACCTGCAGAACAATATCAACCTTGGGAACCAGATGAACCTGGAGAACCAGATGAACCTGGAGAACCAGATGAACCTGGAGAACCAGATGAACCTGGAGAACCAGATGAACCTGGAGAACAATATCAACCTTGGGAACCAGATGAACCTGGAGAACCAGATGAACCTGCAGAACAATATCAACCTTGGGAACCAGATGAACCTGGAGAACCAGATGAACCTGGAGAACCAGATGAACCTGGAGAACCAGATGAACCTGCAGAACAATATCAACCTTGGGAACCAGATGAACCTGGAGAACAAGATGATCCTGGAGAAGAAGATTAACCTGGTGAATCATATGACTGAGTAACTTTACTGAGGCAATAAAGATGTGAGTCTGTATAACTTCTCCAAGCCAGGAAGAGTGTATAACTTCTCCAAGCCAGGAAGAGTGTATAACTTCTCCAAGCCAGGAAGAGTGTATAACTTGTCCAAGCCAGGAAGAGTGTATAACATCTCCAAGCCAGGAAGAGTGTATAACTTCTCCAAGCCAGGAAGAGTGTATAACTTGTCCAAGCCAGGAAGAGTGTATAACATCTCCAAGCCAGGAAGAGTGTATAACTTCTCCAAGCCAGGAAGAGTGTATAACTTCTCCAAGCCAGGAAGAGTGTATAACTTCTCCAAGCCAGGAAGAGTGTATAACTTCTCCAAGCCAGGAAGAGTGTATAACTTGTCCAAGCTAGGAAGAGTGTATAACTTCTCCAAGCCAGGAAGAGTGTATAACTTCTCCAAGCCAAGAAGAGTGTATAACTTCTCCAAGCCAGGAAGAGTGTATAACTTCTCCAAGCCAGGAAGAGTGTATAACTTGTCCAAGCCAGGAAGAGTGTATAACTTCTCCAAGCCAGGAAGAGTGTATAACTTGTCCATGCCAGGAAGAGTGTATAACTTCTCCAAGCCAAGAAGAGTGTATAACTTCTCCAAGCCAGGAAGAGTGTATAACTTGTCCAAGCCAGGAAGAGTGTATAACTTGTCCAAGCCAGGAAGAGTGTATAACTTCTCCAAGCCAGGAAGAGTGTATAACTTCTCCAAGCCAAGAAGAGTGTATAACTTCTCCAAGCCAGGAAGAGTGTATAACTTCTCCAAGCCAGGAAGAGTGTATAACTTCTCCAAGCCAGGAAGAGTGTATAACTTCTCCAAGCCAGGAAGAGTGTATAACTTCTCCAAGCCAGGAAGAGTGTATAACTTCTCCAAGCCAGGAAGAGTGTATAACTTCTCCAAGCCAGGAAGAGTGTATAACTTCTCCAAGCCAGGAAGAGTGTATAACTTCTCCAAGCCAGGAAGAGTGTATAACTTCTCCAAGCCAGGAAGAGTGTATAACTTCTCCAAGCCAGGAAGAGTGTATAACTTCTCCAAGCCAAGAAGAGTGTATAACTTCTCCAAGCCAGGAAGAGTGTATAACTTCTCCAAGCCAGGAAGAGTGTATAACTTCTCCAAGCCAGGAAGAGTGTATAACTTCTCCAAGCCAGGAAGAGTGTATAACTTCTCCAAGCCAGGAAGAGTGTATAACTTCTCCAAGCCAGGAAGAGTGTATAACTTCTCCAAGCCAGGAAGAGTGTATAACTTCTCCAAGCCAGGAAGAGTGTATAACTTGTCCAAGCCAGGAAGAGTGTATAACTTGTCCAAGCCAGGAAGAGTGTATAACTTCCCCAAGCCAGGAAGAGTGTATAACTTCTCCAAGCCAGGAAGAGTGTATAACTTCTCCAAGCCAGGAAGAGTGTATAACTTCTCCAAGCCAGGAAGAGTGTATAACTTCTCCAAGCTAGGAAGAGTGTATAACTTCTCCAAGCCTGGAAGAGTGTATAACTTCTCCAAGCCAGGAAGAGTGTATAACTTCTCCAAGCCAGGAAGAGTGTATAACTTGTCCAAGCCAGGAAGAGTGTATAACTTCTCCAAGCCAGGAAGAGTGTATAACTTCTCCAAGCCTGGAAGAGTGTATAACTTCTCCAAGCCAGGAAGATTGTATAACTTCTCCAAGCCAGGAACAGTGTATAACTTGTCCAAGCCAGGAAGAGTGTATAACTTCTCCAAGCCAGGAAGAGTGTATAACTTCTCCAAGCCAGGAAAAGTGCATAACTTCTCCAAGCCAGGAAGAGTGTATAACTTCTCCAAGCCAGGAAGAGTGTATAACTTCTCCAAGCCAGGAAGAGTGTATAACTTGTCCAAGCCAGGAAGAGTGTATAACTTGTCCAAGCCAGGAAGAGTGTATAACTTCTCCAAGCCAGGAAGAGTGTATAACTTGTCCAAGCCAGGAAGAGTGTATAACTTGTCAAAGCCAGGAAGAGTGTATAACTTCTCCAAGCCAGGAAGAGTGTATAACTTGTCCAAGCCAGGAAGAGTGTATAACTTCTCCAAGCCAGGAAGAGTGTATAACTTCTCCAAGCCAGGAAGAGTGTATAACTTCTCCAAGCCAGGAAGAGTGTATAACTTCTCCAAGCCAGGAAGAGTGTATAACTTCTCCAAGCCAGGAAGAGTGTATAACTTCGCCAAGCCTGGAAGAGTGTATAACTTCTCCAAGCCAGGAAGAGTGTATAACTTCTCCAAGCCAGGAAGAGTGTATAACTTCTCCAAGCCAGGAAGAGTGTATAACTTCTCCAAGCCAGGAAGAGTGTATAACTTCTCCAAGCCAGGAAGAGTGTATAACTTCTCCAAGCCAGGAAGAGTGTATAACTTCTCCAAGCCAGGAAGAGTGTATAACTTGTCCAAGCCAGGAAGAGTGTATAACTTCTCCAAGCCAGGAATAGTGTATAACTTCTCCAAGCCAGGAAGAGTGTATAACTTCTCCAAGCCAGAAAGAGTGTATAACTTGTCCAAGCCAGGAAGAGTGTATAACTTCTCCAAGCCAGGAAGAGTGTATAACTTCTCCAAGCCAGGAACAGTGTATAACTTCTCCAAGCCAGGAAGAGTGTATAACTTCTCCAAGCCTGGAAGAGTGTATAACTTCTCGAAGCCAGGAAGAGTGTATAACTTGTCCAAGCCAGGAAGAGTGTATAACTTGTCCAAGCCAGGAAGAGTGTATAACTTGTCCAAGCCAGGAAGAGTGTATAATTTCTCCAAGCCAGGAAGAGTGTATAACTTCTCCAAGCCAGGAAGAGTGTATAACTTGTCCAAGCCAGGAAGAGTGTATTACTTCTAAAAGCCAGAAAGAGTGTATAACTTGTCCAAGCCAGGAAGAGTGTATAACTTCTCCAAGCCAGGAAGAGTGTATAACTTCTCCAAGCCAGGAAGAGTGTATAACTTGTCCAAGCCAGGAAGAGTGTATAACTTCTCCAAGCCAGGAAGAGTGTATAACTTGTCCAAGCCAGGAAGAGTGTATAACTTGTCCAAGCCAGGAAGAGTGTATAACTTCTCCAAGCCAGGAAGAGTGTATAACTTGTCCAAGCCAGGAAGAGTGTATAACTTGTCCAAGCCAGGAAGAGTGTATAACTTGTCCAAGCCAGGAAGAGTGTATAACTTCTCCAAGCCAGGAAGAGTGTATAACTTGTCCAAGCCAGGAAGAGTGTATAACTTCTCCAAGCCAGGAAGAGTGTATAACTTCTCCAAGCCAGCAAGAGTGTATAACTTCTCCAAGCCAGGAAGAGTGTATAACTTGTCCAAGCCAGGAAGAGTGTATAACTTGTCCAAGCCAGGAAGAGTGCATAACTTCTATAAGCCAGGAAGAGTGTATAACTTCTCCAAGCCAGGAAGAGTGTATAACTTCTCCAAGCCAGGAAGAGTGTATAACTTCTCCAAGCCAGGAAGATTGTATAACTTGTCCAAGCCAGGAAGAGTGTATAACTTGTCCAAGCCAGGAAGAGTGTATAACTTGTCCAAGCCAGGAAGAGTGTGTAACTTGTCCAAGCCAGGAAGAGTGTATAACTTGTCCAAGCCAGGAAGAGTGTATAACTTCTCCAAGCCAGGAAGAGTGTATAACTTCTCCAAGCCAGGAAGAGTGTATAACTTCTCCAAGCCAGGAAGAGTGTATAACTTCTCCAAGCCAGGAAGAGTGTATAACTTCTCCAAGCCAGGAAGAGTGTATAACTTCTCCAAGCCAGGAAGAGTGTATAACTTCTCCAAGCCAGGAAGAGTGTATAACTTCTCCAAGCCAGGAAGAGTGTATAACTTCTCCAAGCCAGGAAGAGTGTATAACTTCTCCAAGCCAGGAAGAGTGTATAACTTCTCCAAGCCAGGAAGAGTGTATAACTTCTCCAAGCCAGGAAGAGTGTATAACTTCTCCAAGCCAGGAAGAGTGTATAACTTGTCCAAGCCAGGAAGAGTGTATAACTTCTCCAAGCCAGGAAGAGTGTATAACTTCTCCAAGCCAGGAAGAGTGTATAACTTCTCCAAGCCAGGAAGAGTGTATAACTTGTCGAAGCCAGGAAGAGTGTATAACTTCTCCAAGCCAGGAAGAGTGTATAACTTCTCCAAGCCAGGAAGAGTGCATAACTTCTCCAAGCCAGGAAGAGTGTATAACTTCTCCAAGCCAGGAAGATTGTATTACTTCTCCAAGCCAGGAAGAGTGTATAACTTGTCCAAGCCAGGAAGAGTGTATAACTTGTCCAAGCCAGGAAGAGTGTATAACTTGTCCAAGCCAGGAAGAGTGTATAACTTGTCCAAGCCAGGAAGAGTGTATAACTTGTCCAAGCCAGGAAGAGTGTATAACTTCTCCAAGCCAGGAAGAGTGTATAACTTCTCCAAGCCAGGAAGAGTGTATAACTTCTCCAAGCCAGGAAGAGTGTATAACTTCTCCAAGCCAGGAAGAGTGTATAACTTCTCCAAGCCAGGAAGAGTGTATAACTTCTCCAAGCCAGGAAGAGTGTATAACTTCTCCAAGCCAGGAATAGTGTATAACTTCTCCAAGCCAGGAAGAGTGTATAACTTCTCCAAGCCAGGAAGAGTGTATAACTTGTCCAAGCCAGGAAGAGTGTATAACTTCTCCAAGCCAGGAAGAGTGTATAACTTCTCCAAGCCAAGAAGAGTGTATAACTTCTCCAAGCCAGGAAGAGTGTATAACTTCTCCAAGCCAAGAAGAGTGTATAACTTCTCCAAGCCAGGAAGAGTGTATAACTTCTCCAAGCCAGGAAGAGTGTATAACTTCTCCAAGCCAGGAAGAGTGTATAACTTGTCCAAGCCAGGAAGAGTGTATAACTTGTCCAAGCCAGGAAGAGTGTATAACTTCTCCAAGCCAGGAAGAGTGTATAACTTCTCCAAGCCAGGAAGAGTGTATAACTTGTCCAAGCCAGGAAGAGTGTATAACTTCTCCAAGCCAGAAAGAGTGTATAACTTTTCCAAGCCAGGAAGAGTGTATAACTTCTCCAAGCCAGGAAGAGTGTATAACTTCTCCAAGCCAGGAAGAGTGTATAACTTGTCCAAGCCAGGAAGAGTGTATAACTTCTCCAAGCCAGGAAGAGTGTATAACTTGTCCAAGCCAGGAAGAGTGTATAACTTCTCCAAGCCAGGAAGAGTGTATAACTTGTCCAAGCCAGGAAGAGTGTATAACTTCTCCAAGCCAGGAAGAGTGTATAACTTGTCCAAGCCAGGAAGAGTGTATAACTTGTCCAAGCCAGGAAGAGTGTATAACTTGTCCAAGCCAGGAAGAGTGTATAACTTCTCCAAGCCAGGAAGAGTGTATAACTTCTCCAAGCCAGGAAGAGTGTATAACTTCTCCAAGCCAGGAAGAGTGTATAACTTCTCCAAGCCAGGAAGAGTGTATAACTTGTCCAAGCCAGGAAGAGTGTATAACTTGTCCAAGCCAGGAAGAGTGCATAACTTCTCTAAGCCAGGAAGAGTGTATAACTTCTCCAAGCCAGGAAGAGTGTATAACTTCTCCAAGCCAGGAAGAGTGTATAACTTCTCCAAGCCAGGAAGATTGTATAACTTGTCCAAGCCAGGAAGAGTGTATAACTTGTCCAAGCCAGGAAGAGTGTATAACTTGTCCAAGCCAGGAAGAGTGTGTAACTTGTCCAAGCCAGGAAGAGTGTATAACTTGTCCAAGCCAGGAAGAGTGTATAACTTCTCCAAGCCAGGAAGAGTGTATAACTTCTCCAAGCCAGGAAGAGTGTATAACTTCTCCAAGCCAGGAAGAGTGTATAACTTCTCCAAGCCAGGAAGAGTGTATAACTTCTCCAAGCCAGGAAGAGTGTATAACTTCTCCAAGCCAGGAAGAGTGTATAACTTCTCCAAGCCAGGAAGAGTGTATAACTTCTCCAAGCCAGGAAGAGTGTATAACTTCTCCAAGCCAGGAAGAGTGTATAACTTCTCCAAGCCAGGAAGAGTGTATAACTTCTCCAAGCCAGGAAGAGTGTATAACTTCTCCAAGCCAGGAAGAGTGTATAACTTGTCCAAGCCAGGAAGAGTGTATAACTTGTCCAAGCCAGGAAGAGTGTATAACTTGTCCAAGCCAGGAAGAGTGTATAACTTCTCCAAGCCAGGAAGAGTGTATAACTTCTCCAAGCCAGGAAGAGTGTATAACTTCTCCAAGCCAGGAAGAGTGTATAACTTGTCCAAGCCAGGAAGAGTGTATAACTTCTCCAAGCCAGGAAGAGTGTATAACTTCTCCAAGCCAGGAAGAGTGTATAACTTCTCCAAGCCAGGAAGAGTGTATAACTTCTCCAAGCCAGGAAGAGTGTATAACTTCTCCAAGCCAGGAAGAGTGTATAACTTCTCCAAGCCAGGAAGAGTGTATAACTTCTCCAAGCCAGGAAGAGTGTATAACTTCTCCAAGCCAGGAAGAGTGTATAACTTCTCCAAGCCAGGAAGAGTGTATAACTTCTCCAAGCCAGGAAGAGTGTATAACTTCTCCAAGCCAGGAAGAGTGTATAACTTCTCCAAGCCAGGAAGAGTGTATAACTTCTCCAAGCCAGGAAGAGTGTATAACTTCTCCAAGCCAGGAAGAGTGTATAACTTCTCCAAGCCAGGAAGAGTGTATAACTTCTCCAAGCCAGGAAGAGTGTATAACTTCTCCAAGCCAGGAAGAGTGTATAACTTCTCCAAGCCAGGAAGAGTGTATAACTTGTCCAAGCCAGGAAGAGTGTATAACTTGTCCAAGCCAGGAAGAGTGTATAACTTCTCCAAGCCAGGAAGAGTGTATAACTTCTCCAAGCCAGGAAGAGTGTATAACTTGTCCAAGCCAGGAAGAGTGTATAACTTCTCCAAGCCAGAAAGAGTGTATAACTTTTCCAAGCCAGGAAGAGTGTATAACTTCTCCAAGCCAGGAAGAGTGTATAACTTCTCCAAGCCAGGAAGAGTGTATAACTTCTCCAAGCCAGGAAGAGTGTATAACTTCTCCAAGCCAGGAAGAGTGTATAACTTCTCCAAGCCAGGAAGAGTGTATAACTTGTCCAAGCCAGGAAGAGTGTATAACTTCTCCAAGCCAGGAAGAGTGTATAACTTCTCCAAGCCAGGAAGAGTGTATAACTTGTCCAAGCCAGGAAGAGTGTATAACTTCTCCAAGCCAGGAAGAGTGTATAACTTCTCCAAGCCAGGAAGAGTGTATAACTTCTCCAAGCCAGGAAGAGTGTATAACTTCTCCAAGCCAGGAAGAGTGTATAACTTCTCCAAGCCAGGAAGAGTGTATAACTTCTCCAAGCCAGGAAGAGTGTATAACTTCTCCAAGCCAGGAAGAGTGTATAACTTGTCCAAGCCAGGAAGAGTGTATAACTTCTCCAAGCCAGGAAGAGTGTATAACTTCTCCAAGCCAGGAAGAGTGTATAACTTCTCCAAGCCAGGAAGAGTGTATAACTTCTCCAAGCCAGGAAGAGTGTATAACTTCTCCAAGCCAGGAAGAGTGTATAACTTCTCCAAGCTGTATAACTTCTCCAAGCCAGGAAGAGTGTATAACTTCTCCAAGCCAGGAAGAGTGTATAACTTCTCCAAGCCAGGAAGAGTGTATAACTTCTCCAAGCCAGGAAGAGTGTATAACTTCTCCAAGCCAGGAAGAGTGTATAACTTCTCCAAGCCAGGAAGAGTGTATAACTTCTCCAAGCCAGGAAGAGTGTATAACTTCTCCAAGCCAGGAAGAGTGTATAACTTCTCCAAGCCAGGAAGAGTGTATAACTTGTCCAAGCCAGGAAGAGTGTATAACTTGTCCAAGCCAGGAAGAGTGTATAACCAAGCCAGGAAGAGTGTATAACTTCTCCAAGCCAGGAAGAGTGTATAACTTCTCCAAGCCAGGAAGAGTGTATAACTTCTCCAAGCCAGGAAGAGTGTATAACTTCTCCAAGCCAGGAAGAGTGTATAACTTCTCCAAGCCAGGAAGAGTGTATAACTTCTCCAAGCCAGGAAGAGTGTATAACTTCTCCAAGCCAGGAAGAGTGTATAACTTCTCCAAGCCAGGAAGAGTGTATAACTTCTCCAAGCCAGGAAGATTGTATAACTTCTCCAGGCCAGGAAGAGTGTATAACTTCTCCAAGCCAGGAAGAGTGTATAACTTCTCCAAGCCAGGAAGAGTGTATAACTTCTCCAAGCCAGGAAGAGTGTATAACTTCTCCAAGCCAGGAAGAGTGTATAACTTCTCCAAGCCAGGAAGAGTGTATAACTTCTCCAAGCCAGGAAGAGTGTATAACTTCTCCAAGCCAGGAAGAGTGTATAACTTCTCCAAGCCAGGAAGAGTGTATAACTTCTCCAAGCCAGGAAGAGTGTATAACTTCTCCAAGCCAGGAAGAGTGTATAACTTCTCCAAGCCAGGAAGAGTGTATAACTTCTCCAAGCCAGGAAGAGTGTATAACTTCTCCAAGCCAGGAAGAGTGTATAACTTCTCCAAGCCAGGAAGAGTGTATAACTTCCAAGCCAGGAAGAGTGTATAACTTCTCCAAGCCAGGAAGAGTGTATAACTTCTCCAAGCCAGGAAGAGTGTATAACTTCTCCAAGCCAGGAAGAGTGTATAACTTCTCCAAGCCAGGAAGAGTGTATAACTTCTCCAAGCCAGGAAGAGTGTATAACTTCTCCAAGCCAGGAAGAGTGTATAACTTCTCCAAGCCAGGAAGAGTGTATAACTTCTCCAAGCCAGGAAGAGTGTATAACTTCTCCAAGCCAGGAAGAGTGTATAACTTCTCCAAGCCAGGAAGAGTGTATAACTTCTCCAAGCCAGGAAGAGTGTATAACTTCTCCAAGCCAGGAAGAGTGTATAACTTCTCCAAGCCAGGAAGAGTGTATAACTTCTCCAAGCCAGGAAGAGTGTATAACTTCTCCAAGCCAGGAAGAGTGTATAACTTCTCCAAGCCAGGAAGAGTGTATAACTTCTCCAAGCCAGGAAGAGTGTATAACTTCTCCAAGCCAGGAAGAGTGTATAACTTCTCCAAGCCAGGAAGAGTGTATAACTTCTCCAAGCCAGGAAGAGTGTATAACTTCTCCAAGCCAGGAAGAGTGTATAACTTCTCCAAGCCAGGAAGAGTGTATAACTTCTCCAAGCCAGGAAGAGTGTATAACTTCAAGCCAGGAAGAGTGTATAACTTCTCCAAGCCAGGAAGAGTGTATAACTTCTCCAAGCCAGGAAGAGTGTATAACTTCTCCAAGCCAGGAAGAGTGTATAACTTCTCCAAGCCAGGAAGAGTGTATAACTTCTCCAAGCCAGGAAGAGTGTATAACTTCTCCAAGCCAGGAAGAGTGTATAACTTCTCCAAGCCAGGAAGAGTGTATAACTTCTCCAAGCCAGGAAGAGTGTATAACTTCTCCAAGCCAGGAAGAGTGTATAACTTCTCCAAGCCAGGAAGAGTGTATAACTTCTCCAAGCCAGGAAGAGTGTATAACTTCTCCAAGCCAGGAAGAGTGTATAACTTCTCCAAGCCAGGAAGAGTGTATAACTTCTCCAAGCCAGGAAGAGTGTATAACTTCTCCAAGCCAGGAAGAGTGTATAACTTCTCCAAGCCAGGAAGAGTGTATAACTTCTCCAAGCCAGGAAGAGTGTATAACTTCTCCAAGCCAGGAAGAGTGTATAACTTCTCCAAGCCAGGAAGAGTGTATAACTTCTCCAAGCCAGGAAGAGTGTATAACTTCTCCAAGCCAGGAAGAGTGTATAACTTCTCCAAGCCAGGAAGAGTGTATAACTTCTCCAAGCCAGGAAGAGTGTATAACTTCTCCAAGCCAGGAAGAGTGTATAACTTCTCCAAGCCAGGAAGAGTGTATAACTTCTCCAAGCCAGGAAGAGTGTATAACTTCTCCAAGCCAGGAAGAGTGTATAACTTCTCCAAGCCAGGAAGAGTGTATAACTTCTCCAAGCCAGGAAGAGTGTATAACTTGTCCAAGCCAGGAAGAGTGTATAACTTGTCCAAGCCAGGAAGAGTGTATAACTTGTCCAAGCCAGGAAGAGTGTATAACTTCTCCAAGCCAGGAAGAGTGTATAACTTCTCCAAGCCAGGAAGAGTGTATAACTTCTCCAAGCCAGGAAGAGTGTATAACTTCTCCAAGCCAGGAAGAGTGTATAACTTCTCCAAGCCAGGAAGAGTGTATAACTTCTCCAAGCCAGGAAGAGTGTATAACTTCTCCAAGCCAGGAAGAGTGTATAACTTCTCCAAGCCAGGAAGAGTGTATAACTTCCAAGCCAGGAAGAGTGTATAACTTCTCCAAGCCAGGAAGAGTGTATAACTTCTCCAAGCCAGGAAGAGTGTATAACTTCTCCAAGCCAGGAAGAGTGTATAACTTCTCCAAGCCAGGAAGAGTGTATAACTTCTCCAAGCCAGGAAGAGTGTATAACTTCCAAGCCAGGAAGAGTGTATAACTTCTCCAAGCCAGGAAGAGTGTATAACTTCTCCAAGCCAGGAAGAGTGTATAACTTCTGTATAACTTCTCCAAGCCAGGAAGAGTGTATAACTTCTCCAAGCCAGGAAGAGTGTATAACTTGTCCAAGCCAGGAAGAGTGTATAACTTCTCCAAGCCAGGAAGAGTGTATAACTTCTCCAAGCCAGGAAGAGTGTATAACTTCTCCAAGCCAGGAAGAGTGTATAACTTCTCCAAGCCAGGAAGAGTGTATAACTTGTCCAAGCCAGGAAGAGTGTATAACTTGTCCAAGCCAGGAAGAGTGTATAACTTGTCCAAGCCAGGAAGAGTGTATAACTTCTCCAAGCCAGGAAGAGTGTATAACTTCTCCAAGCCAGGAAGAGTGTATAACTTCTCCAAGCCAGGAAGAGTGTATAACTTCTCCAAGCCAGGAAGAGTGTATAACTTCTCCAAGCCAGGAAGAGTGTATAACTTCTCCAAGCCAGGAAGAGTGTATAACTTCTCCAAGCCAGGAAGAGTGTATAACTTCTCCAAGCCAGGAAGAGTGTATAACTTCTCCAAGCCAGGAAGAGTGTATAACTTCTCCAAGCCAGGAAGAGTGTATAACTTCTCCAAGCCAGGAAGAGTGTATAACTTCTGTATAACCAAGCCAGGAAGAGTGTATAACTTCTCCAAGCCAGGAAGAGTGTATAACTTCTCCAAGCCAGGAAGAGTGTATAACTTCCAAGCCAGGAAGAGTGTATAACTTCTCCAAGCCAGGAAGAGTGTATAACTTCTCCAAGCCAGGAAGAGTGTATAACTTCTCTTGCCAGGAAGAGTGTATAACAAGCCAGGAAGAGTGTATAACTTCTCCAAGCCAGGAAGAGTGTATAACTTCTCCAAGCCAGGAAGAGTGTATAACTTCTCCAAGCCAGGAAGAGTGTATAACTTCTCCAAGACAGGAAGAGTGTATAACTTCTCCAAGCCAGGAAGAGTGTATAACTTCTCCAAGCCAGGAAGAGTGTATAACTTCTCCAAGCCAGGAAGAGTGTATAACTTCTCCAAGCCAGGAAGAGTGTATAACTTCTCCAAGCCAGGAAGAGTGTATAACTTCTCCAAGCCAGGAAGAGTGTATAACTTCTCCAAGCCAGGAAGAGTGTATAACTTCTCCAAGCCAGGAAGAGTGTATAACTTCTCCAAGCCAGGAAGAGTGTATAACTTCTCCAAGCCAGGAAGAGTGTATAACTTGTCCAAGCCAGGAAGAGTGTATAACTTCTCCAAGCCAGGAAGAGTGTATAACTTCTCCAAGCCAGGAAGAGTGTATAACTTCCAAGCCAAGCCAGGAAGAGTGTATAACTTCTCCAAGCCAGGAAGAGTGTATAACTTCTCCAAGCCAGGAAGAGTGTATAACTTCTCCAAGCCAGGAAGAGTGTATAACTTCTCCAAGCCAGGAAGAGTGTATAACTTCTCCAAGCCAGGAAGAGTGTATAACTTCTCCAAGCCAGGAAGAGTGTATAACTTCTCCAAGCCAGGAAGAGTGTATAACTTCTCCAAGCCAGGAAGAGTGTATAACTTCTCCAAGCCAGGAAGAGTGTATAACTTCTCCAAGCCAGGAAGAGTGTATAACTTCTCCAAGCCAGGAAGAGTGTATAACTTCTCCAAGCCAGGAAGAGTGTATAACTTCTCCAAGCCAGGAAGAGTGTATAACTTCTCCAAGCCAGGAAGAGTGTATAACTTCTCCAAGCCAGGAAGAGTGTATAACTTCTCCAAGCCAGGAAGAGTGTATAACTTCTCCAAGCCAGGAAGAGTGTATAACTTGTCCTTGTCCAAGCCAGGAAGAGTGTATAACTTGTCCAAGCCAGGAAGAGTGTATAACTTCTCCAAGCCAGGAAGAGTGTATAACTTCTCCAAGCCAGGAAGAGTGTATAACTTCTCCAAGCCAGGAAGAGTGTATAACTTCTCCAAGCCAGGAAGAGTGTATAACTTCTCCAAGCCAGGAAGAGTGTATAACTTCTCCAAGCCAGGAAGAGTGTATAACTTCTCCAAGCCAGGAAGAGTGTATAACTTCTCCAAGCCAGGAAGAGTGTATAACTTCTCCAAGCCAGGAAGAGTGTATAACTTCTCCAAGCCAGGAAGAGTGTATAACTTCTCCAAGCCAGGAAGAGTGTATAACTTCTCCAAGCCAGGAAGAGTGTATAACTTCTCTTCAAGCCAGGAAGAGTGTATAACTTCTCCAAGCCAGGAAGAGTGTATAACTTCTCCAAGCCAGGAAGAGTGTATAACTTCTCCAAGCCAGGAAGAGTGTATAACTTCTCCAAGCCAGGAAGAGTGTATAACTTCTCCAGGAAGAGTGTATAACTTCTCCAAGCCAGGAAGAGTGTATAACTTCTCCAAGCCAGGAAGAGTGTATAACTTCTCCAAGCCAGGAAGAGTGTATAACTTCTCCAAGCCAGGAAGAGTGTATAACTTGTCCAAGCCAGGAAGAGTGTATAACTTGTCCAAGCCAGGAAGAGTGTATAACTTCTCCAAGCCAGGAAGAGTGTATAACTTCTCCAAGCCAGGAAGAGTGTATAACTTCTCCAAGCCAGGAAGAGTGTATAACTTCTCCAAGCCAGGAAGAGTGTATAACTTCTCCAAGCCAGGAAGAGTGTATAACTTCTCCAAGCCAGGAAGAGTGTATAACTTCTCCAAGCCAGGAAGAGTGTATAACTTCTCCAAGCCAGGAAGAGTGTATAACTTCTCCAAGCCAGGAAGAGTGTATAACTTCTCCAAGCCAGGAAGAGTGTATAACTTCTCCAAGCCAGGAAGAGTGTATAACTTCTCCAAGCCAGGAAGAGTGTATAACTTCTCCAAGCCAGGAAGAGTGTATAACTTCTCCAAGCCAGGAAGAGTGTATAACTTCTCCAAGCCAGGAAGAGTGTATAACTTCTCCAAGCCAGGAAGAGTGTATAACTTCTCCAAGCCAGGAAGAGTGTATAACTTCTCCAAGCCAGGAAGAGTGTATAACTTCTCCAAGCCAGGAAGAGTGTATAACTTCTCCAAGCCAGGAAGAGTGTATAACTTCTCCAAGCCAGGAAGAGTGTATAACTTCTCCAAGCCAGGAAGAGTGTATAACTTCTCCAAGCCAGGAAGAGTGTATAACTTCTCCAAGCCAGGAAGAGTGTATAACTTCTCCAAGCCAGGAAGAGTGTATAACTTCTCCAAGCCAGGAAGAGTGTATAACTTGTCCAAGCCAGGAAGAGTGTATAACTTCTCCAAGAAGCCAGGAAGAGTGTATAACTTCTCCAAGCCAGGAAGAGTGTATAACTTCTCCAAGCCAGGAAGAGTGTATAACTTCTCCAAGCCAGGAAGAGTGTATAACTTCTCCAAGCCAGGAAGAGTGTATAACTTCTCCAAGCCAGGAAGAGTGTATAACTTCTCCAAGCCAGGAAGAGTGTATAACTTCTCCAAGCCAGGAAGAGTGTATAACTTCTCCAAGCCAGGAAGAGTGTATAACTTCTCCAAGCCAGGAAGAGTGTATAACTTCTCCAAGCCAGGAAGAGTGTATAACTTCTCCAAGCCAGGAAGAGTGTAT
This sequence comes from Cherax quadricarinatus, assembly GCF_038502225.1. Taxonomy (NCBI): domain Eukaryota; kingdom Metazoa; phylum Arthropoda; class Malacostraca; order Decapoda; family Parastacidae; genus Cherax; species Cherax quadricarinatus. Next base: position 19,968,233 of record NC_091370.1, read on the forward strand.
AACTTCTCCAAGCCAGGAAGAGTGTATAACTTCTCCAAGCCAGGAAGAGTGTATAACTTCTCCAAGCCAGGAAGAGTGTATAACTTCTCCAAGCCAGGAAGAGTGTATAACTTCTCCAAGCCAGGAAGAGTGTATAACTTCTCCAAGCCAGGAAGAGTGTATAACTTCTCCAAGCCAGGAAGAGTGTATAACTTCTCCAAGCCAGGAAGAGTGTATAACTTCTCCAAGCCAGGAAGAGTGTATAACTTCTCCAAGCCAGGAAGAGTGTATAACTTCTCCAAGCCAGGAAGAGTGTATAACTTGTCCAAGCCAGGAAGAGTGTATAACTTGTATAACTCCAAGCCAGGAAGAGTGTATAACTTCTCCAAGCCAGGAAGAGTGTATAACTTCTCCAAGCCAGGAAGAGTGTATAACTTCTCCAAGCCAGGAAGAGTGTATAACTTCTCCAAGCCAGGAAGAGTGTATAACTTCTCCAAGCCAGGAAGAGTGTATAACTTCTCCAAGCCAGGAAGAGTGTATAACTTGTCCAAGCCAGGAAGAGTGTATAACTTGTCCAAGCCAGGAAGAGTGTATAACTTCTCCAAGCCAGGAAGAGTGTATAACTTCTCCAAGCCAGGAAGAGTGTATAACTTGTCCAAGCCAGGAAGAGTGTATAACTTCTCCAAGCCAGGAAGAGTGTATAACTTCTCCAAGCCAGGAAGAGTGTATAACTTCTCCAAGCCAGGAAGAGTGTATAACTTCTCCAAGCCAGGAAGAGTGTATAACTTCTCCAAGCCAGGAAGAGTGTATAACTTCTCCAAGCCAGGAAGAGTGTATAACTTCTCCAAGCCAGGAAGAGTGTATAACTTCTCCAAGCCAGGAAGAGTGTATAACTTCTCCAAGCCAGGAAGAGTGTATAACTTGTCCAAGCCAGGAAGAGTGTATAACTTCTCCAAGCCAGGAAGAGTGTATAACTTCTCCAAGCCAGGAAGAGTGTATAACTTCTCCAAGCCAGGAAGAGTGTATAACTTCTCCAAGCCAGGAAGAGTGTATAACTTCTCCAAGCCAGGAAGAGTGTATAACTTCTCCAAGCCAGGAAGAGTGTATAACTTCTCCAAGCCAGGAAGAGTGTATAACTTCTCCAAGCCAGGAAGAGTGTATAACTTCTCCAAGCCAGGAAGAGTGTATAACTTCTCCAAGCCAGGAAGAGTGTATAACTTGTCCAAGCCAGGAAGAGTGTATAACTTCTCCAAGCCAGGAAGAGTGTATAACTTCTCCAAGCCAGGAAGAGTGTATAACTTCTCCAAGCCAGGAAGAGTGTATAACTTCTCCAAGCCAGGAAGAGTGTATAACTTCTCCAAGCCAGGAAGAGTGTATAACTTCTCCAAGCCAGGAAGAGTGTATAACTTGTCCAAGCCAGGAAGAGTGTATAACTTCTCCAAGCCAGGAAGAGTGTATAACTTCTCCAAGCCAGGAAGAGTGTATAACTTCTCCAAGCCAGGAAGAGTGTATAACTTCTCCAAGCCAGGAAGAGTGTATAACTTCTCCAAGCCAGGAAGAGTGTATAACTTCTCCAAGCCAGGAAGAGTGTATAACTTCTCCAAGCCAGGAAGAGTGTATAACTTCTCCAAGCCAGGAAGAGTGTATAACTTCTCCAAGCCAGGAAGAGTGTATAACTTCTCCAAGCCAGGAAGAGTGTATAACTTCTCCAAGCCAGGAAGAGTGTATAACTTCTCCAAGCCAGGAAGAGTGTATAACTTCTCCAAGCCAGGAAGAGTGTATAACTTCTCCAAGCCAGGAAGAGTGTATAACTTCTCCAAGCCAGGAAGAGTGTATAACTTCTCCAAGCCAGGAAGAGTGTATAACTTCTCCAAGCCAGGAAAAGTGTATAACTTCTCCAAGCCAGGAAGAGTGTATAACTTCTCCAAGCCAGGAAGAGTGTATAACTTCTCCAAGCCAGGAAGAGTGTATAATTTCTCCAAGCCAGGAAGAGTGTATAACTTGTCCAAGCCAGGAAGAGTTAACTTCCAAGCCAGGAAGAGTGTATAACTTATAACTCCAAGCCAGGAAGAGTGTATAACTTCTCCAAGCCAGGAAGAGTGTATAACTTCTCCAAGCCAGGAAGAGTGTATAACTTCTCCAAGCCAGGAAGAGTGTATAACTTGTCTGTATAACTTCTCCAAGCCAGGAAGAGTGTATAACAAGCCAGGAAGAGTGTATAACTTCTCCAAGCCAGGAAGAGTGTATAACTTCTCCAAGCCAGGAAGAGTGTATAACTTCTCCAAGCCAGGAAGAGTGTATAACTTCTCCAAGCCAGGAAGAGTGTATAACTTCTGTATAACTTCAAGCCAGGAAGAGTGTATAACTTCTCCAAGCCAGGAAGAGTGTATAACTTGTCCAAGCCAGGAAGAGTGTATAACTTGTCCAAGCCAGGAAGAGTGTATAACTTGTCCAAGCCAGGAAGAGTGTATAACTTCTCCAAGCCAGGAAGAGTGTATAACTTCTCCAAGCCAGGAAGAGTGTATAACTTCTCCAAGCCAGGAGTGTATAACTTCTCCAAGCCAGGAAGAGTGTATAACTTCTCCAAGCCAGGAAGAGTGTATAACTTCTCCAAGCCAGGAAGAGTGTATAACTTCTCCAAGCCAGGAAGAGTGTATAACTTCTCCAAGCCAGGAAGAGTGTATAACTTCTCCAAGCCAGGAAGAGTGTATAACTTCTCCAAGCCAGGAAGAGTGTATAACTTGTCCAAGCCAGGAAGAGTGTATAACTTCTCCAAGCCAGGAAGAGTGTATAACTTCTCCAAGCCAGGAAGAGTGTATAACTTCTCCAAGCCAGGAAGAGTGTATAACTTCTCCAAGCCAGGAAGAGTGTATAACTTCTCCAAGCCAGGAAGAGTGTATAACTTCTCCAAGCCAGGAAGAGTGTATAACTTCTCCAAGCCAGGAAGAGTGTATAACTTCTCCAAGCCAGGAAGAGTGTATAACTTCTCCAAGCCAGGAAGAGTGTATAACTTCTCCAAGCCAAGCTTCTCCAAGGAAGAGTGTATAACTTCTCCAAGCCAGGAAGAGTGTATAACTTGTCCAAGCCAGGAAGAGTGTATAACTTCTCCAAGCCAGGAAGAGTGTATAACTTGTCCAAGCCAGGAAGAGTGTATAACTTCTCCAAGCCAGGAAGAGTGTATAACTTCTCCAAGCCAGGAAGAGTGTATAACTTCTCCAAGCCAGGAAGAGTGTATAACTTCTCCAAGCCAGGAAGAGTGTATAACTTCTCCAAGCCAGGAAGAGTGTATAACTTCTCCAAGCCAGGAAGAGTGTATAACTTCTCCAAGCCAGGAAGAGTGTATAACTTCTCCAAGCCAGGAAGAGTGTATAACTTCTCCAAGCCAGGAAGAGTGTATAACTTCTCCAAGCCAGGAAGAGTGTATAACTTCTCCAAGCCAGGAAGAGTGTATAACTTCTCCAAGCCAGGAAGAGTGTATAACTTCTCCAAGCCAGGAAGAGTGTATAACTTCTCCAAGCCAGGAAGAGTGTATAACTTCTCCAAGCCAGGAAGAGTCCAAGCCAGGAAGAGTGTATAACTTGTCCAAGCCAGGAAGAGTGTATAACTTCTCCAAGCCAGGAAGAGTGTATAACTTCTCCAAGCCAGGAAGAGTGTATAACTTCTCCAAGCCAGGAAGAGTGTATAACTTCTCCAAGCCAGGAAGAGTGTATAACTTCTCCAAGCCAGGAAGAGTGTATAACTTCTCCAAGCCAGGAAGAGTGTATAACTTCTCCAAGCCAGGAAGAGTGTATAACTTCTCCAAGCCAGGAAGAGTGTATAACTTCTCCAAGCCAGGAAGAGTGTATAACTTCTCCAAGCCAGGAAGAGTGTATAACTTCTCCAAGCCAGGAAGAGTGTATAACTTCTCCAAGCCAGGAAGAGTGTATAACTTCTCCAAGCCAGGAAGAGTGTATAACTTCTCCAAGCCAGGAAGAGTGTATAACTTCTCCAAGCCAGGAAGAGTGTATAACTTCTCCAAGCCAGGAAGAGTGTATAACTTCTCCAAGCCAGGAAGAGTGTATAACTTCTCCAAGCCAGGAAGAGTGTATAACTTCTCCAAGCCAGGAAGAGTGTATAACTTCTCCAAGCCAGGAAGAGTGTATAACTTCTCCAAGCCAGGAAGAGTGTATAACTTCTCCAAGCCAGGAAGAGTGTATAACTTCTCCAAGCCAGGAAGAGTGTATAACTTCTCCAAGCCAGGAAGAGTGTATAACTTCTCCAAGCCAGGAAGAGTGTATAACTTCTCCAAGCCAGGAAGAGTGTATAACTTCTCCAAGCCAGGAAGAGTGTATAACTTGTCCAAGCCAGGAAGAGTGTATAACTTCTCCAAGCCAGGAAGAGTGTATAACTTCTCCAAGCCAGGAAGAGTGTATAACTTCTCCAAGCCAGGAAGAGTGTATAACTTCTCCAAGCCAGGAAGAGTGTATAACTTCTCCAAGCCAGGAAGAGTGTATAACTTCTCCAAGCCAGGAAGAGTGTATAACTTCTCCAAGCCAGGAAGAGTGTATAACTTCTCCAAGCCAGGAAGAGTGTATAACTTCTCCAAGCCAGGAAGAGTGTATAACTTGTCCAAGCCAGGAAGAGTGTATAACTTCTCCAAGCCAGGAAGAGTGTATAACTTCTCCAAGCCAGGAAGAGTGTATAACTTCTCCAAGCCAGGAAGAGTGTATAACTTCTCCAAGCCAGGAAGAGTGTATAACTTCTCCAAGCCAGGAAGAGTGTATAACTTCTCCAAGCCAGGAAGAGTGTATAACTTCTCCAAGCCAGGAAGAGTGTATAACTTCTCCAAGCCAGGAAGAGTGTATAACTTGTCCAAGCCAGGAAGAGTGTATAACTTCTCCAAGCCAGGAAGAGTGTATAACTTCTCCAAGCCAGGAAGAGTGTATAACTTCTCCAAGCCAGGAAGAGTGTATAACTTCTTCTCCAAGCCAGGAAGAGTCCAAGCCAGGAAGAGTGTATAACTTCTCCAAGCCAGGAAGAGTGTATAACTTCTCCAAGCCAGGAAGAGTGTATAACTTCTCCAAGCCAGGAAGAGTGTATAACTTCTCCAAGCCAGGAAGAGTGTATAACTTCTCCAAGCCAGGAAGAGTGTATAACTTCTCCAAGCCAGGAAGAGTGTATAACTTCTCCAAGCCAGGAAGAGTGTATAACTTCTCCAAGCCAGGAAGAGTGTATAACTTCTCCAAGCCAGGAAGAGTGTATAACTTCTCCAAGCCAGGAAGAGTGTATAACTTCTCCAAGCCAGGAAGAGTGTATAACTTCTCCAAGCCAGGAAGAGTGTATAACTTCTCCAAGCCAGGAAGAGTGTATAACTTCTCCAAGCCAGGAAGAGTGTATAACTTCTCCAAGCCAGGAAGAGTGTATAACTTCTCCAAGCCAGGAAGAGTGTATAACTTCTCCAAGCCAGGAAGAGTGTATAACTTCTCCAAGCCAGGAAGAGTGTATAACTTCTCCAAGCCAGGAAGAGTGTATAACTTCTCCAAGCCAGGAAGAGTGTATAACTTCTCCAAGCCAGGAAGAGTGTATAACTTCTCCAAGCCAGGAAGAGTGTATAACTTCTCCAAGCCAGGAAGAGTGTATAACTTCTCCAAGCCAGGAAGAGTGTATAACTTCTCCAAGCCAGGAAGAGTGTATAACTTCTCCAAGCCAGGAAGAGTGTATAACTTCTCCAAGCCAGGAAGAGTGTATAACTTCTCCAAGCCAGGAAGAGTGTATAACTTCTCCAAGCCAGGAAGAGTGTATAACTTCTCCAAGCCAGGAAGAGTGTATAACTTCTCCAAGCCAGGAAGAGTGTATAACTTGTCCAAGCCAGGAAGAGTGTATAACTTCTCCAAGCCAGGAAGAGTGTATAACTTCTCCAAGCCAGGAAGAGTGTATAACTTCTCCAAGCCAGGAAGAGTGTATAACTTCTCCAAGCCAGGAAGAGTGTATAACTTCTCCAAGCCAGGAAGAGTGTATAACTTCTCCAAGCCAGGAAGAGTGTATAACTTCTCCAAGCCAGGAAGAGTGTATAACTTCTCCAAGCCAGGAAGAGTGTATAACTTCTCCAAGCCAGGAAGAGTGTATAACTTCTCCAAGCCAGGAAGAGTGTATAACTTCTCCAAGCCAGGAAGAGTGTATAACTTCTCCAAGCCAGGAAGAGTGTATAACTTCTCCAAGCCAGGAAGAGTGTATAACTTCTCCAAGCCAGGAAGAGTGTATAACTTCTCCAAGCCAGGAAGAGTGTATAACTTCTCCAAGCCAGGAAGAGTGTATAACTTCTCCAAGCCAGGAAGAGTGTATAACTTCTCCAAGCCAGGAAGAGTGTATAACTTCTCCAAGCCAGGAAGAGTGTATAACTTCTCCAAGCCAGGAAGAGTGTATAACTTCTCCAAGCCAGGAAGAGTGTATAACTTCTCCAAGCCAGGAAGAGTGTATAACTTCTCCAAGCCAGGAAGAGTGTATAACTTCTCCAAGCCAGGAAGAGTGTATAACTTGTCCAAGCCAGGAAGAGTGTATAACTTGTCCAAGCCAGGAAGAGTGTATAACTTCTCCAAGCCAGGAAGAGTGTATAACTTCTCCAAGCCAGGAAGAGTGTATAACTTCTCCAAGCCAGGAAGAGTGTATAACTTCTCCAAGCCAGGAAGAGTGTATAACTTCTCCAAGCCAGGAAGAGTGTATAACTTCTCCAAGCCAGGAAGAGTGTATAACTTCTCCAAGCCAGGAAGAGTGTATAACTTCTCCAAGCCAGGAAGAGTGTATAACTTCTCCAAGCCAGGAAGAGTGTATAACTTCTCCAAGCCAGGAAGAGTGTATAACTTCTCCAAGCCAGGAAGAGTGTATAACTTCTCCAAGCCAGGAAGAGTGTATAACTTCTCCAAGCCAGGAAGAGTGTATAACTTCTCCAAGCCAGGAAGAGTGTATAACTTCTCCAAGCCAGGAAGAGTGTATAACTTCTCCAAGCCAGGAAGAGTGTATAACTTCTCCAAGCCAGGAAGAGTGTATAACTTGTCCAAGCCAGGAAGAGTGTATAACTTGTCCAAGCCAGGAAGAGTGTATAACTTGTCCAAGCCAGGAAGAGTGTATAACTTCTCCAAGCCAGGAAGAGTGTATAACTTCTCCAAGCCAGGAAGAGTGTATAACTTCTCCAAGCCAGGAAGAGTGTATAACTTCTCCAAGCCAGGAAGAGTGTATAACTTCTCCAAGCCAGGAAGAGTGTATAACTTCTCCAAGCCAGGAAGAGTGTATAACTTCTCCAAGCCAGGAAGAGTGTATAACTTCTCCAAGCCAGGAAGAGTGTATAACTTCTCCAAGCCAGGAAGAGTGTATAACTTCTCCAAGCCAGGAAGAGTGTATAACTTCTCCAAGCCAGGAAGAGTGTATAACTTCTCCAAGCCAGGAAGAGTGTATAACTTCTCCAAGCCAGGAAGAGTGTATAACTTCTCCAAGCCAGGAAGAGTGTATAACTTCTCCAAGCCAGGAAGAGTGTATAACTTCTCCAAGCCAGGAAGAGTGTATAACTTCTCCAAGCCAGGAAGAGTGTATAACTTCTCCAAGCCAGGAAGAGTGTATAACTTCTCCAAGCCAGGAAGAGTGTATAACTTCTCCAAGCCAGGAAGAGTGTATAACTTCTCCAAGCCAGGAAGAGTGTATAACTTCTCCAAGCCAGGAAGAGTGTATAACTTCTCCAAGCCAGGAAGAGTGTATAACTTCTCCAAGCCAGGAAGAGTGTATAACTTCTCCAAGCCAGGAAGAGTGTATAACTTCTCCAAGCCAGGAAGAGTGTATAACTTCTCCAAGCCAGGAAGAGTGTATAACTTCTCCAAGCCAGGAAGAGTGTATAACTTCTCCAAGCCAGGAAGAGTGTATAACTTGTCCAAGCCAGGAAGAGTGTATAACTTCTCCAAGCCAGGAAGAGTGTATAACTTCTCCAAGCCAGGAAGAGTGTATAACTTCTCCAAGCCAGGAAGAGTGTATAACTTCTCCAAGCCAGGAAGAGTGTATAACTTCTCCAAGCCAGGAAGAGTGTATAACTTCTCCAAGCCAGGAAGAGTGTATAACTTCTCCAAGCCAGGAAGAGTGTATAACTTCTCCAAGCCAGGAAGAGTGTATAATTTTCCAAGCCAGGAAGAGTGTATAACTTCTCCAAGCCAGGAAGAGTGTATAACTTCTCCAAGCCAGGAAGAGTGTATAACTTCTCCAAGCCAGGAAGAGTGTATAACTTCTCCAAGCCAGGAAGAGTGTATAACTTCTCCAAGCCAGGAAGAGTGTATAACTTCTCCAAGCCAGGAAGAGTGTATAACTTCTCCAAGCCAGGAAGAGTGTATAACTTCTCCAAGCCAGGAAGAGTGTATAACTTCTCCAAGCCAGGAAGAGTGTATAACTTCTCCAAGCCAGGAAGAGTGTATAACTTCTCCAAGCCAGGAAGAGTGTATAACTTCTCCAAGCCAGGAAGAGTGTATAACTTCTCCAAGCCAGGAAGAGTGTATAACTTCTCCAAGCCAGGAAGAGTGTATAACTTCTCCAAGCCAGGAAGAGTGTATAACTTCTCCAAGCCAGGAAGAGTGTATAACTTCTCCAAGCCAGGAAGAGTGTATAACTTCTCCAAGCCAGGAAGAGTGTATAACTTCTCCAAGCCAGGAAGAGTGTATAACTTGTCCAAGCCAGGAAGAGTGTATAACTTGTCCAAGCCAGGAAGAGTGTATAACTTCCAAGCCAGGAAGAGTCCAAGCCAGGAAGAGTGTATAACTTCTCCAAGCCAGGAAGAGTGTATAACTTCTCCAAGCCAGGAAGAGTGTATAACTTCTCCAAGCCAGGAAGAGTGTAAAACTTCTCCAAGCCAGGAAGAGTGTATAACTTCCAAGCCAGGAAGAGTCCAAGCCAGGAAGAGTGTATAACTTCTCCAAGCCAGGAAGAGTGTATAACTTCTCCAAGCCAGGAAGAGTGTATAACTTCTCCAAGCCAAGGAAGAGTGTATAACTTCTCCAAGCCAGGAAGAGTGTATAACTTCTCAAGCCAGGAAGAGTGTAACTTCTCCAAGCCAGGAAGAGTTAATAACTTCTCCAAGCCAGGAAGAGTGTATAACTTCTCCAAGCCAGGAAGAGTGTATAACTTCTCCAAGCCAGGAAGAGTGTATAACTTCTCCAAGCCAGGAAGAGTGTATAACTTCTCCAAGCCAGGAAGAGTGTATAACTTCTCCAAGCCAGGAAGAGTGTATAACTTCTCCAAGCCAGGAAGAGTGTATAACTTCTCCAAGCTTCTCCAAGCCAGGAAGAGTGTATAACTTCTCCAAGCCAGGAAGAGTGTATAACTTCTCCAAGCCAGGAAGAGTGGATAACTTCTCCAAGCCAGGAAGAGTGTATAACTTCTCCAAGCCAGGAAGAGTGTATAACTTCCAAGCCAGGAAGAGTGTATAACTTGTCCAAGCCAGGAAGAGTGTATAACTTCTCCAAGCCAGGAAGAGTGTATAACTTGTCTCCAAGCCAGGAAGAGTGTATAACTTCTTCTCCAAGCCAGGAAGAGTGTATAACTTCTCCAAGCCAGGAAGAGTGTATAACTTCTCCAAGCCAGGAAGAGTGTATAACTTCTCCAAGCCAGGAAGAGTGTATAACTTGTCCAAGCCAGGAAGAGTGTATAACTTGTCTAAGCCAGGAAGAGTGCATAACTTCTCTAAGCCAGGAAGAGTGTATAACTTCTCCAAGCCAGGAAGAGTGTATAACTTCTCCAAGCCAGGAAGAGTGTATAACTTCTCCAAGCCAGGAAGAGTGTATAACTTCTCCAAGCCAGGAAGAGTGTATAACTTCTCCAAGCCAGGAAGAGTGTATAACTTCTCCAAGCCAGGAAGAGTGTATAACTTCTCCAAGCCAGGAAGAGTGTATAACTTCTCCAAGCCAGGAAGAGTGTATAACTTCTCCAAGCCAGGAAGAGTGTATAACTTCTCCAAGCCAGGAAGAGTGTATAACTTCTCCAAGCCAGGAAGAGTGTATAACTTCTCCAAGCCAGGAAGAGTGTATAACTTCTCCAAGCCAGGAAGAGTGTATAACTTCTCCAAGCCAGGAAGAGTGTATAACTTCTCCAAGCCAGGAAGAGTGTATAACTTCTCCAAGCCAGGAAGAGTGTATAACTTCTCCAAGCCAGGAAGAGTGTATAACTTCTCCAAGCCAGGAAGAGTGTATAACTTCTCCAAGCCAGGAAGAGTGTATAACTTCTCCAAGCCAGGAAGAGTGTATAACTTCTCCAAGCCAGGAAGAGTGTATAACTTCTCCAAGCCAGGAAGAGTGTATAACTTCTCCAAGCCAGGAAGAGTGTATAACTTGTCCAAGCCAGGAAGAGTGTATAACTTGTCCAAGCCAGGAAGAGTGTATAACTTCTCCAAGCCAGGAAGAGTGTATAACTTATAACTCCAAGCCAGGAAGAGTGTATAACTTCTCCAAGCCAGGAAGAGTGTATAACTTCTCCAAGCCAGGAAGAGTGTATAACTTCTCCAAACCAGGAAGAGTGTATAACTAGTCCAAGCCAGGAAGAGTGAATAACTTGTCCAAGCCAGCAAGAGTGTATAACTTCCAAGCCAGGAAGAGTGTATAACTTCTCCCAGCCAGGAAGAGTGTATAACTTCTCCAAGCCAGGAAGAGTGTATAACTTCTCCAAGCCAGGAAGAGTGTATAACTTCTCCAAGCCAGGAAGAGTGTATAACTTCTCCAAGCCAGGAAGAGTGTATAACTTCTCCAAGCCAGGAAGAGTGTATAACTTCTCCAAGCCAGGAAGAGTGTATAACTTCTCCAAGCCAGGAAGAGTGTATAACTTCTCCAAGCCAGGAAGAGTGTATAACTTCTCCAAGCCAGGAAGAGTGTATAACTTCTCCAAGCCAGGAAGAGTGTATAACTTCTCCAAGCTTCAAGCCAGAAGAGTGTATAACTTCTCCAAGCCAGGAAGAGTGTATAACTTCTCCAAGCCAGGAAGAGTGTATAACTTCTCCAAGCCAGGAAGAGTGTATAACTTCTCCAAGCCAGGAAGAGTGTATAACTTCTCCAAGCCAGGAAGAGTGTATAACTTCTCCAAGCCAGGAAGAGTGTATAACTTCAAGCCAGGAAGAGTGTATAACTTCTCCAAGCCAGGAAGAGTGTATAACTTCTCCAAGCCAGGAAGAGTGTATAACTTGTCCAAGCCAGGAAGAGTGTATAACTTCTCCAAGCCAGGAAGAGTGTATAACTTCTCCAAGCCAGGAAGAGTGTATAACTTCTCCAAGCCAGGAAGAGTGTATAACTTCTCCAAGCCTGGAAGAGTGTATAACTTCTCGAAGCCAGGAAGAGTGTATAACTTCTCTTCAAGCCAGGTAGAGTGTATAACTTCTCCAAGCCAGGAAGAGTGTATAACTTCTCCAAGCCAGGAAGAGTGTATAACTTCTCCAAGCCAGGAAGAGTGTATAACTTCTCCAAGCCAGGAAGAGTGTATAACTTCTCCAAGCCAGGAAGAGTGTATAACTTCTCCAAGCCAGGAAGAGTGTATAACTTCTCCAAGCCAGGAAGAGTGTATAACTTCTCCAAGCCAGGAAGAGTGTATAACTTCTCCAAGCCAGGAAGAGTGTATAACTTCTCCAAGCCAGGAAGAGTGTATAACTTCTCCAAGCCAGGAAGAGTGTATAACTTCTCCAAGCCAGGAAGAGTGTATAACTTCTCCAAGCCAGGAAGAGTGTATAACTTCTCCAAGCCAGGAAGAGTGTATAACTTCTCCAAGCCAGGAAGAGTGTATAACTTCTCCAAGCCAGGAAGAGTGTATAACTTCTCCAAGCCAGGAAGAGTGTATAACTTCTCCAAGCCAGGAAGAGTGTATAACTTCTCCAAGCCAGGAAGAGTGTATAACTTCTCCAAGCCAGGAAGAGTGTATAACTTCTCCAAGCCAGGAAGAGTGTATAACTTCTCCAAGCCAGGAAGAGTGTATAACTTCTCCAAGCCAGGAAGAGTGTATAACTTCTCCAAGCCAGGAAGAGTGTATAACTTCTCCAAGCCAGGAAGAGTGTATAACTTCTCCAAGCCAGGAAGAGTGTATAACTTCTCCAAGCCAGGAAGAGTGTATAACTTCTCCAAGCCAGGAAGAGTGTATTCTCCAAGCCAGGAAGAGTGTCTCCAAGCCAGGAAGAGTGTATAACTTCTCCAAGCCAGGAAGAGTGTATAACTTCTCCAAGCCAGGAAGAGTGTATAACTTCTCCAAGCCAGGAAGAGTGTATAACTTCTCCAAGCCAGGAAGAGTGTATAACTTCTCCAAGCCAGGAAGAGTGTATAACTTCTCCAAGCCAGGAAGAGTGTATAACTTCTCCAAGCCAGGAAGAGTGTATAACTTCTCCAAGCCAGGAAGAGTGTATAACTTCTCCAAGCCAGGAAGAGTGTATAACTTCTCCAAGCCAGGAAGAGTGTATAACTTCTCCAAGCCAGGAAGAGTGTATAACTTCTCCAAGCCAGGAAGAGTGTATAACTTCTCCAAGCCAGGAAGAGTGTATAACTTCTCCAAGCCAGGAAGAGTGTATAACTTCTCCAAGCCAGGAAGAGTGTATAACTTCTCCAAGCCAGGAAGAGTGTATAACTTCTCCAAGCCAGGAAGAGTGTATAACTTCTCCAAGCCAGGAAGAGTGTATAACTTCTCCAAGCCAGGAAGAGTGTATAACTTCTCCAAGCCAGGAAGAGTGTATAACTTCTCCAAGCCAGGAAGAGTGTATAACTTCTCCAAGCCAGGAAGAGTGTATAACTTCTCCAAGCCAGGAAGAGTGTATAACTTGTCCAAGCCAGGAAGAGTGTATAACTTCTCCAAGCCAGGAAGAGTGTATAACTTGTCCAAGCCAGGAAGAGTGTATAACTTCTCCAAGCCAGGAAGAGTGTATAACTTCTCCAAGCCAGGAAGAGTGTATAACTTCTCCAAGCCAGGAAGAGTGTATAACTTCTCCAAGCCAGGAAGAGTGTATAACTTCTCCAAGCCAGGAAGAGTGTATAACTTCTCCAAGCCAGGAAGAGTGTATAACTTCTCCAAGCCAGGAAGAGTGTATAACTTCTCCAAGCCAGGAAGAGTGTATAACTTCTCCAAGCCAGGAAGAGTCCAAGCCACGAAGAGTGTATAACTTCTCCAAGCCAGGAAGAGTGTATAACTTGTCCAAGCCAGGAAGAGTGTATAACTTCTCCAAGCCAGGAAGAGTGTATAACTTCTCCAAGCCAGGAAGAGTGTATAACTTCTCCAAGCCAGGAAGAGTGTATAACTTCTCCAAGCCAGGAAGAGTGTATAACTTCTCCAAGCCAGGAAGAGTGTATAACTTGTCCAAGCCAGGAAGAGTGTATAACTTGTCCAAGCCAGGAAGAGTGTATAACTTCTCCAAGCCAGGAAGAGTGTATAACTTCTCCAAGCCAGGAAGAGTGTATAACTTCTCCAAGCCAGGAAGAGTGTATAACTTCTCCAAGCCAGGAAGAGTGTATAACTTCTCCAAGCCAGGAAGAGTGTATAACTTCTCCAAGCCAGGAAGAGTGTATAACTTCTCCAAGCCAGGAAGAGTGTATAACTTCTCCAAGCCAGGAAGAGTGTATAACTTCTCCAAGCCAGGAAGAGTGTATAACTTCTCCAAGCCAGGAAGAGTGTATAACTTCTCCAAGCCAGGAAGAGTGTATAACTTCTCCAAGCCAGGAAGAGTGTATAACTTCTCCAAGCCAGGAAGAGTGTATAACTTCTCCAAGCCAGGAAGAGTGTATAACTTCTCCAAGCCAGGAAGAGTGTATAACTTGTCCAAGCCAGGAAGAGTGTATAACTTGTCCAAGCCAGGAAGAGTGTATAACTTGTCCAAGCCAGGAAGAGTGTATAACTTCCAAGCCAGGAAGAGTCCAAGCCAGGAAGAGTGTATAACTTCTCCAAGCCAGGAAGAGTGTATAACTTCTCCAAGCCAGGAAGAGTGTATAACTTCTCCAAGCCAGGAAGAGTGTATAACTTCTCCAAGCCAGGAAGAGTGTATAACTTCTCCAAGCCAGGAAGAGTGTATAACTTCTCCAAGCCAGGAAGAGTGTATAACTTCTCCAAGCCAGGAAGAGTGTATAACTTCTCCAAGCCAGGAAGAGTGTATAACTTCTCCAAGCCAGGAAGAGTGTATAACTTCTCCAAGCCAGGAAGAGTGTATAACTTCTCCAAGCCAGGAAGAGTGTATAACTTCTCCAAGCCAGGAAGAGTGTATAACTTCTCCAAGCCAGGAAGAGTGTATAACTTCTCCAAGCCAGGAAGAGTGTAACTTCTCCAAGCCAGGAAGAGTGTCTTGTCCAAGCCAGGAAGAGTGTATAACTTCTCCAAGCCAGGAAGAGTGTATAACTTCTCCAAGCCAGGAAGAGTGTATAACTTCTCCAAGCCAGGAAGAGTGTATAACTTCTCCAAGCCAGGAAGAGTGTATAACTTCTCCAAGCCAGGAAAAGTGCATAACTTCTCCAAGCCAGGAAGAGTGTATAACTTCTCCAAGCCAGGAAGAGTGTATAACTTCTCCAAGCCAGGAAGAGTGTATAACTTCTCCAAGCCAGGAAGAGTGTATAACTTGTCCAAGCCAGGAAGAGTGTATAACTTGTCCAAGCCAGGAAGAGTGTATAACTTGTCCAAGTTAGGAAGAGTGTATAACTTGTCCAAGCCAGGAAGAGTGTATAACTTCTCCAAGCCAGGAAGAGTGTATAACTTCTCCAAGCCAGGAAGAGTGTATAACTTCTCCAAGCCAGGAAGAGTGTATAACTTCTCCAAGCCAGGAAGAGTGTATAACTTCTCCAAGCCAGGAAGAGTGTATAACTTCTCCAAGCCAGGAAGAGTGTATAACTTCTCCAAGCCAGGAAGAGTGTATAACTTCGCCAAGCCTGGAAGAGTGTATAACTTCTCCAAGCCAGGAAGAGTGTATAACTTCTCCAAGCCAGGAAGAGTGTATATCTTCTCCAAGCCAGGAAGAGTGTATAACTTCTCCAAGCCAGGAAGAGTGTATAACTTCTCCAAGCCAGGAAGAGTGTATAACTTCTCCAAGCCAGGAATAGTGTATAACTTCTCCAAGCCAGGAAGAGTGTATAACTTCTCCAAGCCAGGAAGAGTGTATAACTTCTCCAAGCCAGGAAGAGTGTATAACTTCTCCAAGCCAGGAAGAGTGTATAACTTCTCCAAGCCAGGAAGAGTGTATAACTTCTCCAAGCCAGGAAGAGTGTATAACTTCTCCAAGCCTGGAAGAGTGTATAACTTCTCCAAGCCAGGAATAGTGTATAACTTCTCCAAGCCAGGAAGAGTGTATAACTTGTCCAAGCCAGGAAGAGTGTATAACTTGTCCAAGCCAGGAAGAGTGTATAATTTCTCCAAGCCAGGAAGAGTGTATAACTTCTCCAAGCCAGGAAGAGTGTATAACTTGTCCAAGCCAGGAAGAGTGTATAACTTCTCCAAGCCAGAAAGAGTGTATAACTTGTCCAAGCCAGGAAGAGTGTATAACTTCTCCAAGCCAGGAAGAGTGTATAACTTCTCCAAGCCAGGAAGAGTGTATAACTTGTCCAAGCCAGGAAGAGTGTATAACTTCTCCAAGCCAGGAAGAGTGTATAACTTGTCCAAGCCAGGAAGAGTGTATAACTTCTACAAGCCAGGAAGAGTGTATAACTTGTCCAAGCCAGGAAGAGTGTATAACTTGTCCAAGCCAGGAAGAGTGTATAACTTCTCCAAGCCAGGAAGAGTGTATAACTTGTCCAAGCCAGGAAGAGTGTATAACTTGTCCAAGCCAGGAAGAGTGTATAACTTGTCCAAGCCAGGAAGAGTGTATAACTTCTCCAAGCCAGGAAGAGTGTATAACTTCTCCAAGCCAGGAAGAGTGTATAACTTGTCCAAGCCAGGAAGAGTGTATAACTTCTCCAAGCCAGGAAGAGTGTATAACTTCTCCAAGCCAGGAAGAGTGTATAACTTGTCCAAGCCAGGAAGAGTGTATAACTTGTCCAAGCCAGGAAGAGTGCATAACTTCTCTAAGCCAGGAAGAGTGTATAACTTCTCCAAGCCAGGAAGAGTGTATAACTTCTCCAAGCCAGGAAGAGTGTATAACTTCTCCAAACCAGGAAGATTGTATAACTTGTCCAAGCCAGGAAGAGTGTATAACTTGTCCAAGCCAGGAAGAGTGTATAACTTGTCCAAGCCAGGAAGAGTGTGTAACTTGTCCAAGCCAGGAAGAGTGTATAACTTGTCCAAGCCAGGAAGAGTGTATAACTTCTCCAAGCCAGGAAGAGTGTATAACTTCTCCAAGCCAGGAAGAGTGTTTAACTTCTCCAAGCCAGGAAGAGTGTATAACTTCTCCAAGCCAGGAAGAGTGTATAACTTGTCCAAGCCAGGAAGAGTGTATAACTTCTCCAAGCCAGGAAGAGTGTATAACTTCTCCAAGCCAGGAAGAGTGTATAACTTCTCCAAGCCAGGAAGAGTGTATAACTTCTCCAAGCCAGGAAGAGTGTATAACTTCTCTAAGCCAGGAAGAGTGTATAACTTCTTCAAGCCAGGAAGAGTGTATAACTTCTCCAAGCCAGGAAGAGTGTATAACTTCTCCAAGCCAGGAAGAGTGTATAACTTGTCCAAGCCAGGAAGAGTGTATAACTTCTCCAAGCCAGGAAGAGTGCATAACTTCTCCAAGCCAGGAAGAGTGTATAACTTCTCCAAGCCAGGAAGAGTGTATAACTTGTCCAAGCCAGGAAGAGTGTATAACTTGTCCAAGCCAGGAAGAGTGTATAACTTGTCCAAGCCAGGAAGAGTGTATAACTTGTCCAAGCCAGGAAGAGTGTATAACTTGTCCAAGCCAGGAAGAGTGTATAACTTCTCCAAGCCAGGAAGAGTGTATAACTTCTCCAAGCCAGGAAGAGTGTATAACTTCTCCAAGCCAGGAAGAGTGTATAACTTCTCCAAGCCAGGAAGAGAGTATAACTTCTCCAAGCCAGGAAGAGTGTATAACTTCTCCAAGCCAGGAAGAGTGTATAACTTCTCCAAGCCTGGAAGAGTGTATAACTTCTCCAAGTTAGGAAGAGTGTATAACTTCTCCAAGCCAGGAAGAGTGTATAACTTCTCCAAGCCAGGAAGAGTGTATAACTTCTCCAAGCCAGGAAGAGTGTATAACTTCTCCAAGCCAGGAAGAGTGTATAACTTCTCCAAGCCAGGAAGAGTGTATAACTTCTCCAAGCCAGGAAGAGTGTATAACTTCTCCAAGCCAGGAAGAGTGTATAACTTCTCCAAGCCAGGAAGAGTGTATAACTTCTCCAAGCCAGGAAGAGTGTATAACTTCTCCAAGCCAGGAAGAGTGTATAACTTCTCCAAGCCAGGAAGAGTGTATAACTTGTCCAAGCCAGGAAGAGTGTATAACTTGTCCCAGCCAGGAAGTGTGTATAACTTCTCCAAGCCAGGAAGAGTGTATAACTTGTCCAAGCCAGGAAGAGTGTATAACTTCTCCAAGACAGGAAGAGTGTATAACTTCTCCAAGCCAGGAAGAGTGTATAACTTCTCCAAGCCAGGAAGAGTGTATAACTTGTCCAAGCCAGGAAGAGTGTATAACTTGTCCAAACCAGGAAGAGTGTATAACTTGTCCAAGCCAGGAAGAGTGTATAACTTCTCCTAGCCAGGAAGAGTGTATAACTTCTCCAAGCCAGGAAGAGTGTATAACTTGTCCAAGCCAGGAAGAGTGTATAACTTCTCCAAGCCAGGAAGAGTGTATAACTTGTCCAAGCCAGGAAGAGTGTATAACTTCTCCAAGCCAGGAAGAGTGTATAACTTCTCCAAGCCAGGAAGAGTGTATAACTTCTCCAAGCCAGGAAGAGTGTATAACTTTTCCAAGCCAGGAAGAGTGTATAACTTGTCCAAGCCAGGAAGAGTGTATAACTTGTCCAAGCCAGGAAGAGTGTATAACTTCTCCAAGCCAGGAAGAGTGTATAACTTCTCCAAGCCAGGAAGAGTGTATAACTTCTCCAAGCCAGGAAGAGTGTATAACTTGTCCAAGCCAGGAAGAGTGTATAACTTCTCCAAGCCAGGAAGAGTGTATAACTTCTCCAAGCCAGGAAGAGTGTATAACTTGTCCAGGAGTCTGTATAACTTTTTTTTTATATATTTTATTTAAAACATTATAAATTACAAGGTAGTATAAAATATTAAATAACACCACAATACAGGATCTGTACAAGATTACTAAGAATCATATCACAAGTGCAAGAGAAAATTTTTTTGAAAACCCAATACAAAAGAGGCCTGTGTAACAAACACGCAACATATATACATACCATTCACTGACACACACTATACAAAATGATAATATATCTGACACATACACACAAAACTGTTGGAGGGGGGACGCCCCCCCCATGAAAACCCATCTATAAATACAGCCACATCATTCACACACGTATTGATCACAGCAGTGATCAAACATTAATTTATGTAACTTTATATATACATGCAACTGTTTATGCGATTTTACTTAAGAACAAATTCTGGTAATTATCCGAAAACATTTCTCTATAACAACAATAAGCATTACACAAATTACATAAGTGTATAAAGCATCAACAACTGCAAGATTTTTACAGCATACATTGCATCAGCAATGAAACTTAATACCATTACAAAAGTGATGGAAAACAAACTATGCAAATACATATATAAAAGCCATCTAAGAGGAAATAAATTCCCTACAAAATTACAATAAATACTACAAAAATACATACCAGAAAAATTATCTTTGCAAAAACTGGTAGACCAACATGGACAGTGACTTCTATAACCCTCTTTTAATCACAAGGTCCTAATTTATACATATCTTGGGCGTATCAAAACCTTTCACACAAAACTTACATGTCAACACAGCACCACGCAGTACATACCTTCCCGACCCTCACATTCCTTCGCCAGTCCTTTATCTTATACACTCCCCCTCCGAAAAGCTAATGTCAACCCGCTTATAAAGGAAACCAGTCCTTTACTTATAATTAGCTCGCCAAATGAATGAGGCCATTGACCGTAATGTTGCAGTAGGTCTCCGGAAAACATGCCCTCCACTGTCCCCCGTAAATAAGTTTGTTCCTGCAAACCGTTCTATATATGCCCACCGCAATTGCCTTAATTCTAATTCTCCCCCCCCCCGGGTCCCTCATCCCCCAGGAAATATACAAAAAATCCGCCACTACATACATAATCGCCCTTTTCACTTCCCTTGAGACCCCGTGTACTTCTAATGTTAAGGCTCGCAGGGTCTCTACATTACCCTCACCCATTAACCTAAAAACCTTCGCTAACCACACCCTTACCTCCCTCAACTCTTCACAGAAATAAACTGCATGAAAAGCTGTTTCCTGTTCTCCACGGTGATCGCAGGTCTGTTCCCTCACCAATCTCATTGAACACAAAACTGCTTTCGATGCTAATATCCCCATCATAAATCTATACATAAACTCCCGTACTGTCGGCATTAACTTAAGCTTTCGAAAGTCATTCCATATAATCCCCAAATCATACAAGGGATAAACCGATACCCCTTGTATGATTTCCGGCCTCCTACTCATCGTCACCAAACGCCCCACCCTAAGTTTTTCCACCTCCCTAATCAATAACAATAACCTCAGCATATCCTCGCATTCAATTAATTATTTTCCACTCCACCATCTCCGCACATCCTCCATCACTTTCCCCTCTTTAACCCCTCTTTCCCCCCCCTCCCTAACGAACCTCTGTTTCAGCCCCAACACTAAAAGGCCTACTCCTCCACTGCGTATATTCGACATCACCACCTCCTTACATAGCCATGCCCTCCTGAAACCCCAAACATAACGTAATGCCCTCCTCTGAATCTCATGTACGTCTTGAGTCCGCAGTGGATACACCACAGCCATACTCCATACTTTACTATGAACTAATGAATTTACGATTATCGCCCATTGTTGTAAGGTGACGTCCCCCGCCCGTAAACTCCTTAACCCTTTTACTGCCTTCTCCAATACCACCTCCAAATTCACCTGCCTAGCTTCCCGCGCATCTGTCATGTATATAACTCCACAAATTTTTAGCCTAACCACTACTTCCCACCCAAACTCCAACCCCAAGCCCCCCCATCCCACCCAGGAACCCACCTCCAGCAAACTTGATTTTGCTCTGTTCACCTGCATTCCAGATGCCCTCCCGAAAAGCTCCAACACACTTTCCACCGTACGCAATCCCTCCACTCCGGCTATCAGAACAGTGGTATCGTCCACATACCCCACAACATCTATACACCCATCATTCTCCCCATTTAAAATCCCCCTCCCCTCAACGAGCCCATAAAATGGATGCTGCATACACGCAAACAATATTTGAGACAGGGGACACCCCTGTCTCAAACCCCTCTCCATCCTTACAGGCCTTCCCAACCTGTCATTAATTTGTACCCGCACCATTGCAGATGAATACATTGTATCAACCCACCTCACCACTCCCATGCCAAAACCGAGATGCAACAAACTAGCCCTCAGAAAGTTTCTATCCACTCAGTCGTATGCATTTTCCCAATCAATACCCAAAAGCCCTCCCCCATTGCAACCCTCCAAAAAATCCCTAATGCGGCCATGCTCATCTCTCATACTTCTGCCCAGAATACCCATCTGCCCCTTATGAATAACCCCACCTAACACATTCTTCATCCTATTGCCCAGTATCTTTGCGAAAATCTTGTAGTCGGCACACATTAGTGAAATAGCTCTGTACACACTCAATACTCTTCCCTCTTGCTTTTTGCGTACTAATACGATTACACCTGTTCGCTGAGTCTGTCCTAACTGTCCCTCCCGTCGCATACAATTCATGACCCTCACCAGACAGCACTTAATGTGCTCCCATTGAATTCTATAAAAATCATTTGAAATCCCATCTATACCCGGCGCCTTGCCAGTACTCATGTTGAACACAGCCTCCTCAACTTCCCCCATGCTAATCTCACCTCCCATCCCCATGCCCTCCTCTCCACATGACCCTAAACTTCTCCCTCCCCACACCTCCTCAATAGCATCGCCCTCCTCCCCCTTCCCCCACTTCCTTTGGAACCAGAAATCAGCATAATTATTCATGCCTTCTGTAGTATTCAGTACCTGTCCCTTATGATATCCACCCATATCCTCACTTACCTCCAAGTTTAAAATAGTCGAATCCTTCTGCCTTACCCTAAAACCTCGCAAAACACTTCCCGAAAGTTTATCCCCCCACAGCACAGCCTCCATTCTCGCCCTTACACGTACCGCATCAAATCTATCATTATGTAAATCTGCCAACCTGTCCTTGAGTTGCACCATGTTTCCGTACTGCCGCCCCCCCCCTTCCTCATAACACCCATTTAGCTGAAATTCCAAATAATTTTGCAACCCATACCTCCACCCTGCCTCTTCCCTTCCCTTCCTTTTATAAAAACCTGCAATACCCGGCTTAGCGTGCTTTTCCCACCATTCTAAGACATACGACTCCACCTCTCTAGAATCCCAAAAAGTTTGCCACCATTCCCCAAATGCCATACTCACCTCCTCACTCCTCACGAGTCTTGCATTTAATTTCCAAAAACCCAATTGTATCCTAACCATACCCTCCCAATAAAGATCTGCCATAACTGCCCTATGATCAGAAAACCCCACATCAAAAGTCCTGACTCCCAACACGTGTACAGCTTCCATTGCATAGATCCTATCTAATCTTGTAGCATAACCCCGTCTGACAAACGTATACTCAACCCGCCAACCACCCCTCCCCACAACATCCAAAACCCCCACGTCTCCCAACACATTGCATAACATGCCCAACATACACCCCGCCCCCCTCGGTTCCACATCCCCACCCCGAATAACACAATTCCAGTCTCCCCCTATGACAGTGACTAAAGGTAAACCCCTTAAATAGTACATCAAAAAATCCCTCACAAAGTTCTCCTTGACTCGTGCGTTGCCATCCACCGGCATATATACTCCTATAAAACAAACTTTCATTGCACCTCACTCCCCCTCCATCAACACGATCCTCCCCCCTCCTCCCACCCCAAAATATGCAATGGACTGGTTTCCTTTACAGCCACAGCAACCCCACCTTTCAGCCTCAACAAGCCACTCACATACAACTTATATCCTATCGAAGACAACTCACACACTGTCCATATCGCTCTCGGGCCATGTGGTTGGGCTGCGTACATGTTCCTGGTTGAAAGGCCTTCCTGCGCAGTTTGATTTTCTCAAGATGGCGCAGAATACAAGGTGTGTCAACACTGTGTGCTTTGATTTAGTGCGGGGTGTCGTTACACCTCAGTCCACACAGGTGATACTACCTATGATTATTTGCGACACATATGGCATTGCTGACCAGGATCTGTATGGAGTATCGCTTAATGGGGCTCACCGAATATTCATCAAGCTACGATCGATGGCAGTGTATGAAAGCCTGGTGGAGAAGTATCAAGATGGCTGTGTGGACGTTAACTCGGCAATACGAGTTTGTCTCATTGATGTGTCGAGACACTACACCTGGGTGAAGGTACGTAATGTGCTTTCGAAGCTGACGAGGCAGACCTAAGGAACGTTTTTGAATGTTATAGTACTGTTCACCTGGCAACAGTGGGTACTTGGGCGGATGGGGCATACGCCGGCTTGCCGGAAGGTACATTCAACCTGAAGATGATGCTGAGACATTCTATCTCATCGTTTGTCATCCTAGAGGACTTTTGGACACAAGTTATGGTGTATTATGCAGGGCAGCACAAGACTTGCAGGCTATGTGGTGCTTATGACCACATGGCAGCCCAGTGTGTGAGGCAGCAGCGACGACAGGATGCAGACCGAGGGACAGAGCAAGGGCCTGACCCGATGGCGGGGCCTGTCAGCGGGACACCTGTAAATGACCATAGTTCTTTTTGGAGCGAGTAGGTGGAGAGAGAGTTTCCGATGGTGGGGTCGAGCCAATCAATGCCTGTAGGCTCTATGGTCTCCGCTTTGGTGGAAGGGGAGACCAAGCTGAGTGGCGAGGAACGAGCAGAGGATGTGGCTTTAGAGCAGTTGACAGACAGGTTTTTGGAGACGACGAGAGCTGGGGATGATGTACAGTCGGTGGAAGGACCAGAGGAGAGCGATGACGAGAGGAGAGGCAGTCAGCTGACTGCGGGTGCCGCTTCTATGGGAGTGGTGACTGTGGTCGAGGTGGCGGCGAAGGTACACTGTGAGGCATCTCCCAACCAGAACATGGATGCAGGGAGTGTTCGGCGAAAGAGGGCGGCAATGCACTCTGATTCCGATGATGTCTTGACCCCAGCGGAGAGGCCGGGGAAGAAACCGTGGTGAGTGGAGGTGCCACAGGTGTGTCCGGTCAGGTGTTCGACCGGGGGGTGGGGAATCGTGCTCACAGTGGAGAGCGAGGTGGGAAAAGTACGAAGGCTGGTAATGCGCCTATGAGAGGAGTTTCAGGGCAGTTTGTAAAACCCTTCACGAAGGTTTCAGGTGTATGACTGTGAATGTAAATGGGATGTGTGTGAATGTGAAGCATTTGTGGCTCCAGGGTTTTTTGAGGCGTTATGCCATAGATATTGTGTTTGTGCAGGAGCATAATTTTAAGGTTGGTCGGGATTTGAAAGTGGCTGGATATCGTGTGTTTGTGGCATATTCGGAACGTTTGAAGGGTGGGGTTGGGATCCTGATTTGGGAGATGAGCCCGTTTGTTGTAATTAGATGTGAGGGAGGGGAGGAGGGTAGGGTACTCCGGGTAGAAGGATGGTGGAGGGGTGAGTGACTGGCAGTGGTTTGTGTGTATGCGCCGGTGGAGCGTGATGTATGGGTGAAGAATGAGTTTGTGCGTGATGTTTTGAATTATTATTTGAGATCTCTTCCCTCGGTAACAATCATAGGCAGTGATTGGAACTGTGTAGTATGTAGAAAGGATGTGGAGCCATGGGGGACAGGGTGTTTTTTGGTTAGCCTGAGGGATCTTTTGCTGGGCGTGGGGTTAAGGGATGTTATTGGAGGTGGGGACCTGATGGTTGAGCATACGTTTCATAGACAGGGATACGCAGCCAGGCTAGATAGGTTATATGTGATGAGAAGTGTGCGGGTGATGTGCGTGGGTATGGTAGATGCTGTATACATGGATCATAGAGCTGTTTATACGGACTTGACTTGGGCCAGCTTGCCTAAGAGTTATCTAGGGTATTGGAAGTTAAATGTGAGACTTCTTG
Source organism: Cherax quadricarinatus (assembly GCF_038502225.1). Taxonomy (NCBI): domain Eukaryota; kingdom Metazoa; phylum Arthropoda; class Malacostraca; order Decapoda; family Parastacidae; genus Cherax; species Cherax quadricarinatus. The sequence continues at coordinate 19,992,432 of NC_091370.1, forward strand.
GGGTGGAGGAAGCGGGGTTAGATTTTA